>NW_008338715.1:7113422-7122760 GCF_000622305.1 Nannospalax galili | reverse complement strand
ACATATATGATAGGTGTTATTCAATCCTAAATTAAGATGGAAATTTTAAAGAATTTTGTGACACAAATGAAGATATGTGAAGTTAAATTATGAAAAAGTGACAGTATTGTATTTATCAAAGGTACATAATCAAATTCAAAGACACAAAATGATCTTGTGATTTCAAAGGTTGAGGGAATGTTAGAACAAACACATTGTTTCCTGGGTTAGATGGTCCAATCTGAAGACAAAATGATGGAGATGAATGGAGATCATAGTTTCATTTCAAATGAGAGTAAAAGCTGTTAAATTGTATTTATTTTTTCATAATTTTGAGAATCTTGGGGGGCTAGGAAGTACAGAGCAAAGTGATATGCCCTGGAAACTCCATGAGAAATGCCCATATAGTGTCTAAACATTAGTGCATATGTATACCCAAGAGCTTCTTGGCAAAGAACACAGTGCCACACAGAAGAGACTTTCCTTTGAACAACTGGTGAGAGAGGTCCAGGAAACTCCTCAAATAACATAGGCTATTGCCAAACCTCTTTATGTCCCAGAACTAGTAGATAAGACCCTATGGTTGAAGATAGGACATGCTTCACATACAGGACTTAGTACAAGGAGCAGGAACTGACCTCGAGGCCTTCTACCTGAAATTTAGCTTTTATCATGCTAAATGATAAAATGCAAACTGTCATGTGAGTAAAATAATTCATGGTCCAACCCAGCTCTAAACCCTAATAACCACAGTGACCAGCAGGGCAAACTCTCTATTGGTGCAGTAGTAGCACTGTTATCTGAGGGTCAATCAACAGCTATCAAATTGAACTTAAAACTGTCTCAATGGGAGTGATCTCATGTGTGACACTGTAAACTCAGCCAATACACATGGCAGGAGAGAACACATATCTTAGAGACAACCCTATCTTTTTCATATCTCTAGAAAAATGAAGTTTCTTACCATATGCTAAATATGGATTCTTATATTTATAGACAAGAATAATGTACACCACTCATCAAAATAGCTTCTTTATGCAACAGATGGAAGCTACAGAATTCCACAACTAGATAGACACAAAGAATATATATCAGATGGATGCCAAGTACTAGGTGGCATGTCTACAATTGAATCTCTACCCTTAAGGCTCACAGAACATACCTGAACAAGGGTTAGAGAAAAAACTTAAGCATACTTCAACTCTCACCAGTAAAACTTCCATATACATGAGTGCAATGCACATAGAAGACCACAACTGAACAAGTTGTAAAGAATAAGAGAATACAGAGAGTATTTCTGGACAAGACTGCTATATTGAACCTCACCCACCTGCATCTCAGGGACCATTGCAGAAGAGTGGGTGGAAGGATTGTTAGAGCCAGAGATGGTTCATGAAGACAGGGAAGCAGAGGCTTTTGGGCCACTTGAAGCTTGTACACATGAGCTTGTGGCAATAGTGGCATCGAGCACAGGATTCATGCCAGCTCAACTAAACAAGAGCCCAGAGGGGAGGAAAGAAATGGGTGGTGGGCTGGCCCTAGACCCAGAATTATTAATGCTGGATGAGGGAGAGTATGCCTTACATTTGATCTCTAGATTGGCTGATTAGATGCCAGTGGATGAATTACACCAAAGGACATCTGGGTACAAATGTCTGACTGGATGAGAAAACGTTTAAGGAAGAATACATGAAGTCCAGTGAGGGGATGGGGGGCATGGGTGGGGGAGGGGGGTCTAAATTTCATTAAGAACTGTTGTATAAAGTTACTAAAGCTCAATAAAAGTTTTTTTAAAGCAGGGAATAGATCAACAATCCCAGTTCATCAAAAGAGGTGTAAGAAAAAACTACACTATCTTCATGAAGGTTATTAATAAGCACTGGTCAAAAATAACTCTCAATATTAATGGGCTCAACTCCCATAAAATAGGCTAATTAGATTTGTAAAAATCCATCAATTTGCTACCTTCAAGAAACACCTCATCACCAATGATCAATGACATGTAAATGTAAAAGGAAAGAAAAGGTATTCCAAGTAAACCTAACTAAGAAACAAAAGGTAGGTATTCTAACATCTGACAAAATAAACTTCAAACTAATACTAGTTAAAAGGGATATAGAAGGTCAAAGAAAAATTAGGTAAAGATGATACCATAATCCTAAACATATATGAATAAAATGTATGGACACCCAATTTAATAAAATAAATTGTATTAGATCTAAAAATTGCACATTGGCTACAACACAGTATTAGTGGGTGACTTCAATATCTCACTTTCACAAATAGACAAGACATCTAAAAAAAAATCAATAGAGAAATCTTGGAGTGTAATAACATCATCTATCAAACGGATGTCACAGACAGAAATTTACAGGATGTTCATCACAAAAGCCTAATGAGTCCACTTTATGCTCAGCAACCACTGGAACTTTCTCCCAAATTTTATATTGCAAGAATGTCTTGGTTGATCTCAAGACTGCATGAGTTACTTTAGATAGAGTTTGGAAAACTTACAAGTTTGGAGCATGCAGGGATATGAGTGACTGAGCATGTCTAAGCATGGAGATTCAGCTGTTAATAAAAGAAAATTATGTAATTCACAGGATGATGGATGGATCTGGAAACAATCTTCCTTAGTGATATAGCCAAGACCCAGATAGATACACATTTAGATGTGTGTGTTTCATTGGAAAAGCCTTAAAGATTAGGAAACTAATAAGGTTCCACACTGTTGGTTCCCAGGAGAGGAGATAGAATCAATATATAAGTATACACTGGAAAAGGGGTATAATAGGCCAGACTAAATGGGGTGGGGAATGCGAGAGCAGGGAAGAAAGATTAAATATAAGTTCCTTGAATGAGTCATGTGGAAACCTACAATGGGAGTTTCTCTCGGTAGCTTTATATACAATATAAAAATAGTTTAAAAGTATCTACTCTATAGCAGGGATTCATTGGCCCTAATAGACATCACAGTCTACCAAATTCAAATCCCAGTACCAAGAATGGACTTTCTCATTTGGGGTTGTTGACCATAGAGATCACATAGATCCTCAAATTATACTAGCTATTGACATTGCACTTGGTTTCCCACCAAAACTTAACACAAATACTCAAGATGTTACTGACCTTAAAGCTACATCTCTGCTGGCTACATTTCACAGTACTAGAAGGTACTATCCATGTTACTAACAGAGAAAGACAATCATCGACCTTACTCAGCTGTGAATCCTGTGATCTACTGTAACAATTTCTTTGGTAAAATATGTCCATTGATGTAATAGTGACATGAATACTATGGGAGTAACCAAATACATTCTATTTGGATTTAAGTTCTGCCTCATAACAGGTAGTCCATTCCTGACACTGTTATCAGGGCAAGAACCTGTTTCTATACACATTGTAGGCCAGAGGGGAGAAACTACTATTATCATACTGCAAAATAAACATAATATTAAACTGATTTGCAATAATTTTTGTTATACCCATAGGTAAGTACATCTCTCAACTCTCACCAGAAGTTTCTTCTTGCAACAAATGAAGATTACCACAGAGCCCCACAACCAGACAACATAGAGATAAAGAAACAAGGGAGTGCTCAGCCTTAAATGGGGCCTAAATCACAGTTTCTCTTCCCAAAGCTCAGCAATGATTGCTGAAGAGGGGGCATAAAGATTATAAGAGACAGTGGTGGTAGACGAATATATGTGGTGTTATTGGGACACCACAAGGTAGTCGAACATATGAACAAATAACAAATATGACATCATGCACTAGATTGTGAAAACACAAGCCAGAGAGAAGCCCAGCATAGAGGAGATAGTTGGACAGGAAGCCCTCACCCAGATGAGTTTCTAATGGCAATGGCTGGATGCTGGCAGAGGGAGAATGAGTTTTCCTTACTGCTGTGATACCTGATAGGTTGATCAGACTCCAGGGCATGGACATACAACCATTAGCATGTAGTGGAAAAGTAGGAATGAAATGGAATTAACAGGTCTTTAAATATTAAACTAATGAATAATTTTTTTAATTCAAAGAACAGATAACAATGGAGGACATGAAACTGGACCATGGGTTAATGGTGGTGTTGGTGGAGATGGAAGTAGGATCTGAATAGGATCAAAATGCATAATATGAAAGTATGGAACTAATAAAACTATAATTTTTCTGAAAAGTTGTGACTTTGAACAATTAACAGAAACTCTCCATTTCCAATTTTATATGGTAAATCAGTTGACATGTATGTTCTGGTATTATTGTAAGGTTTTTTAGCAATGATCTATATAATTTATTTATCATAACACATGACTCAAAAGGACATATACTTAAAACTATAAAAAATTTCAAAATTAAATTAAAATACATATTTGTAAATAGCTTTTCTTAGGGACTAAATGAGTTAACACTTAATATGTCAGAACCATCATAAATCTCTGTGTTGAATGGCTCATTTGGAATTAAGGAAGCTTCATACAGTCATTTAAATCATATCTATATTAACACATGTTTTTTTTAAATCTAAAGACTCAATTATGAGCATTTTGTATTACATAATCATGATATATACAATAACAATAAAAGCATTGTTTTTAGATTTTCATTAAAAATTGCTTAACACTGCTTCAAACACTTATTATAATTCACATGAAGAAAAGTTTGAAAGTCAGAGCTCATATAGTGATTATATTGTTCATTTAGGCATAGCTTTTAATTTGTGAGATATAGTTAGTAAAGGCAAATGAAGGTCAAATTTATATATTTATAGTCTTGAGAATATTGGTGCACCCTCAATAAGAGGTTGATTAGGGCTTAGAGGTCATGGATAAGATAAGAATTCTTTAGCCTACAAGATATTAGAAAACATCTGATTCAGTGATTAAAGATATGCACAATTAGTGAGTCTATTTACTGCGGTGACAATTATGATTCATATGATTGTATCAACATAGACAATGGCTGAACACAGCCTATTCAATTACTATGAAATGCAGCCAACTGCTGATGGCTGAGGCTGTGATCAGGCTATCAAGAGAGGGCAAACTGAGATGCTCCACAGAAGTTTAGTCTACCTAGTTTATCATGTATCATGATTTTCAGTAGACTATAGAGATAGACGAGTACATTCAATAAGTTTAAAAGCAGTTTTGGCTTAATCTGAAGCTGCAAAACCATGAATTGATCCATAGAATGTAAAAAAGAGGAATCTAAAAACTGATAGTTAGAAAGAAAATAGAATAGAGACTTACAAGAGTGACAGGCCCTGACCCTGAATTTGGGTTCAGAAAAAGGACTACAGTCTTTTTTTTTTTGCTCTAGAAAAAAATGTCCTTGTCTGAACTGTGTCCCCAATTAGCAGACCCAGAAATGACACAAATATTCAATTTGTAAGTGGTGAAGAATACCAGCAAAAAGGGCAAGGATAATGATTTTAAAATGTAGGAAAATATGGGACTGGAGAGATGGCTCAGCAGTTAAGAGCACTGGCCGTTCTTACAGAAGACCTGGGTTTGGATCCCAGCACCCATATGTGTTATCAACCATCCATAACTCCAGTTCCAGTAACTCTGATACCGTCTGCTAAACTCTGAGGGCATTGTAGGACACTGGTGTATGTACACATGTGAAGTCAATACTCATATCCCTAAAAAACTTGAAAATATACTTTTTAAAAGTAGGAAAATGATTTCCTGTGCTATACATCATTCTTCATTGGACATTAAATCTGCATTTTGGGTGCCTAGAGAGTTGACTCAATCGTTAAGAAAATATGCTGGCCAGCACCTATACCAGTTATCACTCAACCTACTGCAACTTCAACTACAGGAGATAGAATGATTCTGACTTCCATGGGCACCAGCATTCACACGCACAGATACACACAAAGACATGCATGAATGTATATAATTAAAAGTAAAATAAAAGAAATAATTTTCAATATGCATTTTCATTTTGTAAATTTGATTTCTCTTTCTTTTTATAGCTATTTAGATTACCCAATGCAGAATAATGGCACGTATTAAGATACATCCTGGAAAGTGTATCTCAAACTTTCTTTTTTTGTAAGTACAAAAATTTCAGTCTTTTTATTGAAAGCTATATCACATTTAAAAGTTTTTTAAATTTAATTTTATTTATTTTTATTTTATGTGTATGAGTGTATTTCCTGCATGTATGTGAGTGCACCCGTGTCATTCAATGCCCTGGAGGTCAGAAGAAGGTTTTGGATTCCCCTGGAACTGAAGTTAAGGACAGTTAGTAGCCGCCATGTGGGTGCTGGGAATCAAACCCAGGTCCTCTGCAAGAGAAGTCATTTCTCTTAACCGCTGAGCCATCTCTCCAGCCCCCAAAAGCTATATCACATTTAATGGGAAAGATATACTGTGAATCTGTTTATGTACTATGACTCTGGAAAACTTCAAAAACATACCTAAATTTTCTTGATATCCAAGAATCTTTTTTGTCTCCTTTTACGATCACCTACATTAAAATGTGTGCAATGTTAGAGGATATAAAAATTTACTGATGTTACAGTGAGAAAGTAAACATAATTGATAACATTATTGTGTGAGATTTCCTGGAAAGATATGAATGAACATCTACTCACCCAAACAGTGCATCAATAATAGATGGAAATAAAAGATCCCACTAAGGTGCACCTTCGTAAACCAATTAGTTCATTAGGGTTACTTAGAAGAACATTGGGTGATAGGTAACTCACAGGGCATATATAAATCACGGGCAACTTCATCACTGAAAGCCTACATCAGCCTGCATGAGGCCCCATGAAAGATGTAACCAACCCTGGAATTCTCTACATGGCTGTTCGCAGCTAGACAGTGCAAGTGGCTCCTCTTCCTGAAACTTGTTATTTCCTGCTCCCAGCACCTTGTGGAGGGGCCTTGTGTATCTTGGCAGTTTCACAAACTTCTTTAGCCTCGTGACCCTTTCTCCTCCCTCGAGGAGGGAGTGTTTCAATTTGGAAAGTTCTATACACCATTTAATATAATATATTAAATCAAATGTACAATCAGTTTAATCATGAGGTTTTGCGATAACATTTTTTAAAAAATGTTTTATTTATTATTTTTATTTTATGTGTATGTTTGTATTGCCTGCTTGTAGGTAAGTGCACCCATGTCATGCAATGCCCCCCTGGAACTGGAGTTATGGACAGTTGTTAGCTGCTATGTGGGTGCTGGCATTTGAAACCCGGTCTTCAGCAAGAACAGTGTTCTTATCTGCTGAGCCATTGAGATACCATTTCAAGAAATCTTCAAAGAGTCAAATGTTTTTAATACTCGTCGATATAAATTAGAGGAGATACAAGTACTTTAGAACATTTATGCATTGAAATGTCCTGTTATAATTAATCATTTTGAAAAGTTCATTTTTCAAATAAGTCTGAACAGATTTTTCTGCATGAAACTTGTAGTCAGAAAGATAAAATGGCTCTCAGGAATAAAAGGAGAGGTCTGAGATCTGTAATCCTGGGATTGTGCTTGGAGCTGAAATATAATAGGAAATATGTTGAACTTGCAATTAGATCTGTGGCTCAAGGTATGACTTAGTAAGTGCTATTTTTTCTTCTTTAATATCTTCCCCTGGCTTATAAAATTAGAATTAATATGACTCCAAAGAGTATTTATGCTGCTGAGGTAAATTATTAAGTTGTTTTAAAAGTATACAGATACTGAATGTCAAGAATTAATTACTAGAGTTGTGTCTAGAATAATTTTAAAATAAAATCAAATTCTGGGAGGTCAGACTCACATTTATGAACTTTCTCAGTCTTGCCTCTACCAAATACATATGCTTTTGTTGTCTGTGCTTTTAAATTTGTATATTTAGTGTTTGCTATAACTGATTTTTCTACATCAGCATTACTGTTATATGTATAAAAACTTTTGATTTTGTGAATAAATGCTGTTGAATGAAGAACATTTATAATCACTTGAAGTATCTTGAATGACAAATGTCTTTGATAACATTTCCTAATTGTTAATACTCTGTTCAAGATTTTACTGACCAATAGCATCAATAATATTTCCTAATTGGTAATATTTTGTTCAAATTTTTACTGTCCAAACACTTAAAATTCAAAGAAATGGCTAAGGTAAGGTCTCTCACAGAGGCCATTTGATGGTTAGATTATTTTTTGCATTATTTTAAGTTAAAAAAAATCAATAGCCAGTAGAATACCAAGTGTTCATTAATTCTCTTTTAAACTCCTACAGCGATCGTTTTTCTTAGTGCTTTGTCATCATATCATAATGCCTTGTTTGCTTTTCATTTTTTTCTCATTATATAAAAAGTTGCTAAGGAAACATATTGGACAGTAAAAAATATCCATATATATGGATACAACATTGCGATATTACAGGTGTGGTGATCGTTTTCAACCTACAGGTAGCTAATTTTATATATTCTATTAGGAATTTTTCCTTTTCTCCAGATGATCAATTTGTGTTTTATTTGGAAACACTTGATATGTACATTTTGTGAGTGGAGTACCTGTGAACTGACACTCATTTGGCCCCTGTTCAAGTGAAGGCTATTAATTTATCAATTTTAAAATGATTTCTGCACTCTGAATAACATTTTCTTTTTCATGATACTGAATCTAATCACGATATGAGCTAAATAAAGCTAGACAATAGCCTAAGCAAATAACATCTTGTTTGAATCACTAAATTAGACATCTAGGTTTCAGGGCTGCCCTGTTCTTGGTACCATGGTTACTGTAGTATATCATTTCTTTTGAATTATTAGAATAAAGGTTACTGTTTCAATATCATATGCAATGTGATTGGAGATCTATCTATATTTTAGTGCATTCTTCCATAAGGATCTCAAGTCTAAGGATTTTCCTAGCACACAATTATAATGAAACCATGAAATAAGTGAAGAGAGATGAGCAGCTCAACAAATATGATAAAGAATCAGAATATAGGTTCTAAAATATATGTGATCACTAACAATATGCAAAAAGCAGAAAAAACTGATCAAGCTTTTAAAACAAAACATTTAAGGAAACAGTTGATCAACAGCCTTGGTCATGCCATTGTTTTAGTTAAATAAAAGTCTCTGCAATTCTTTCATTCTCAAGTATTTTTGACCCAGTAAAACACAATATTTCTTTTTCAGTAATAAATATTTTAATCTTTTCCTGAAAAATTTCTTACATAAAGGAAAGGGATAAATAATGACTATGCGTTTCATGTTAAGTGATAAATATTTTAATCTTTTCAGTGATAAATATTTTAATCTTTTCCTGAAAAATTTCTTACATAAAGGAAAGGGATAAATAATGACTATGCGTTTCATGTTAAGTGATAAATATTTTAATCTTTTCAGTG
>NW_008338715.1:7101879-7113384 GCF_000622305.1 Nannospalax galili | reverse complement strand
AATATTTTATTTATTCTTAGAGAATTTTATACATATACACAATTTATTTTGATCATAACCACTCTCCTATGCTTTTCTTCCCACTCCTAGACAATTCCTTCTCTGTTCCCCTCATTACCTCATATATATATATCAGAGTCCACTTAGTGCTGCACATGGGTATGAGGCATCCACTGGAAAATAGGTAACCTACCAAAATAGGTAACCTACCAGAGGCCTAACTGTTGTTGAAAACTGAGTCTCCCTGCCAAACCAACCATCAACTGTCAATCGGTCCTCAGCCAGCTAGGACCTATCCAACAAAATGTCACCAATCGGGTGGTGATTTTGTCCCTATAATCTAAGAAATATTGGATCGGATCTCTTTATTATTGCTCTTTTAGTGCCTTCATTTGCTTTAATTACAGGTATTTCTCTTGTTCTGAAACCTTCAGAATATACTTTTGTAGTACATGCTATGAAATTTAAAGAACTTTATTATAATTTATCTGATAACTTATTTATTTCTATGAGTGTTTTGCCTTCATATATGTAAGTGTACCAAATGCATGCAATGCCCTCAGAGACTAGGGTGTCAGACTTTCTGGACACACACAGGGTGTCAGACTTTCTGGAAATGGATTTATGTATGAGTTCTGGGAACCAAATCAGGGTCCTCTGGAAGAGCAATAGTGTTCTTAACCTCTGAGCCATCTCTCAGGCCCCCTCCCCTGATACCCTTTTTATAAGACCAATAGCTTCCCTTTCCAGATCACTAGCTTGTTGTCACCCCAAAGAATTCCTTTATCCTTCCTAATATACTACCTATATTTCTATTACTACAATAAAAATGAATAAAGAGCTGGGCGTGGTGGCACACACCTTTAATCCCAGCACTTAGGAGGCAGAGGCAGGTGGATCTTTGTGAGTTCTAGGCCAGCCTGATCTACATAGTGAGTTCCAGGACACCTGGGGCTACAGGGAAACCCTGTCTCAAAAAAGAGAATAAATAAATAAATAAATAAATAAATAAATAAATAAATACTGAATACCATATCAAAAACAAATATTTCAACTTCTCTATTCTTAACAGTTTAGTATTAAAACCAAAGTGAAGTGAAAATACCACATTTTAACAAAAGAAAATGATATTAATACAATACCATGAATCACTTTGAGATCAAGCAGGTGTTAATTAATTTTTATAGAAATAATTTCAAGGAATCTCAATGTTTCTAACCATTTACTTTCAAATATTAATCAGCATAAAACCTATGTTCATAACAAATTCTTCTAAAGGCTAAGAAAAAAAGTAGCATTTCTTTTGGAATTATCAGCTTTTTTCTTGTTTTAATTGAACTTAAACTAAATAAGGTACACAAGTACCCATGTCTTCAGGGATTCCCACATTACTTCCCACTTTATTGTTATCCTGAAGAGCTCATAAAAGCTTCCTTAAAGAAAATGTTTTAAAATCATCATGAACTTACGGTCACACACGTTCAGACAGAGTCTTACAGTATCCTGGGACCAGGTTCATATGAACTTACAGCAATGGTGATAGCGTGCACAAGACCTATGCAAACTCAATCAGATAAAAACCCTCATAGAACTGGGAAACTGGGCAGGAGGCCATAACTTTCGTGAGGAACTATTAGCAGTTGATGACTGCTGAGTGAGGGAGTTTTGACCTGCTTTAAGGGAGTGACACCAGACAGGCTGAGCAGCTTCCAGTGGATGAACTCACACTGAGAGACATCTGAGTACACAAACTTGACTTAATAGGCCTTAACATACGTAACAAAACATATGAAGTCCTGTGGGCACACTATGGGGGTCTGATGATAAGAAGGGGGACTGAATATGATGAAGATGTACTGTATGAAATCCACAAAAATTCAGTAAAAATATATTGAAGTTTAAAAAAGAAAGCCTATGAACCTCTGAGCCTTTTTACCCTTGTTTTTACATTTGCAACTCATACATCTGCCTTCTAGATAAAATATCTGTGTTTAAAAAATGAACAAAACAATGCAAAAGCTAAATGAATGGATCAATTGATAAAGAAAATAATAGACTGAGAGAAAATATTCTAGGAGGAGTAGTCTATCTCGGAAAGACTATGAATGCTAATATTCACTCTTTCCATAATGTTTCTTTACTTATTCCAGTTGAGAAGAAAGATATTAACCCATGAACATGTTTCATTAACACTGGAGCACACATTTTCATGCTTTTCAATTATTTTTACTACACAGGATTTTAAATTTAGATGATTTTTGTAACTTTAGAAATACTAAAAGCCTGATAGTAAATCTATGGATATGTCTTATTATGGTAAAAAATTGTATATGCATTCTACACATATATATGATCATGTGAATGTGCATGTACATATTTTCCCATTTAAAATAAAACAATTTATTCTATGAAATTTGCCTAATGATTGTCCTCAATAAGTTCATAGAATTTCCATTCTATGAAAATTAAAGAATGTTGAATATCATCCTAGATTTTATCAAATAACAGGAGTTTTTGACTAACCAAAATTAGTTTTAAAATATAAAATCACATTCTTCTGAGATTTAATCTCACAATTGGCTACCATTGCCGCAAAACCATATTATACTGTGATATACACAATAACATTACTGTCAGGGTTCTGAAGGAATTGGTGTGACTTCTGCTTCTTGGTAATGACCATGGAAGAATGAACACTAAATAATTTTTAAATACTTTAAGAAAATATGTTTTCAGGAAAAAAGTTGTACCCAACTTCTTTTTCTAACAACTAAAAGATCCTTTTAAATTATCAGTGAAGAAATCAAAGTTAAATGATGTATCTCTCTCTCTCTCTCTCTCTCTCTCTCTCTCTAGATATATATATATAAAGATAGAGAGATTGAAACATATAGGGGGCTGGAGAGATGGGATAGATAGATAGATAGATAGATAGATAGATAGATAGATAGATAGACCTGTGCATAAAGGCTCTCACTGGTTAAGCCATATAACTAAAATAGAATTTAAAATACAAATACATATTCAAAATATAAAAATGAATGAAGTATATAAATAGTTGATATATAAAAATCCAAAATAAATAACAAGCATATATTAGAGGATAAATGTAAACATCAGAAATATTTATGTTGCATTTTTAAATATGGAAGACCACATAAATAGTATAGAGTTTTATGTACTCTTGCATATATTATATACTATTGTCAGGAACAGAATGTACGGTGGAAATTTTGTTATATCTCTAGGGGATAATGTGAGTTTTTAGAGTTCTGTTTTTGAGAATTTAACTCAAGGAAAGATTTAGGAGAATACATGAAGATGCGTGTGCAAGTTTGTTCACTGCAATGTGTAAATAGTCCCAAGATATTTTTTGAATTTAAAACTTGTGATAATTTCCATAATGAAATATTGAAAGTTCATTGAAATAATAATTTCCAGGAAGTCCTCCAAATTATATTTATGAATACTTATTATATTGCAGATAATTTTCTAAAAGCTAGGGAATTTATGGTTATAAAATATACTAAAGTAGTTTATGTATTTATTTGCTTATCTTGTCTCTAAATAGATGCCACACAGTAAAGAGTGTTATGATCTAATGTAATTTTGTTATAAGTTTGCTGATAAGCACACTCCCTCAATGACGAATAATAATCTGCTAAGAAAGGAATACTTACATATAGTAATTTCAGCAGTGTTTCTCTGTATAACATTGCTCATGAAGAAAATCAACAACCTATGAATATTTTAGATACAGATTATCAGGAAATATGATGCTAATAACAATTTTTGGTGTACAGCATGGTGTCATGAAAAAAAATACTCCTATTTAGAGATAGCCTATACAATTCCCTTAAAGAACTCTTTTGCTCCCCTGTGTCCCAAATATCATTTTTCATGGGGGAATGAAAGACTAGGGAGCCACCATCAAAGTGCCACATCTCCTGACTTGCAGACGGCGATTGCTTTCATTATCTTGTGACTAGTAAGACTTTGATTTGAAAATCTTTTCCTTTATATTAGCTTTCATTAAGTTAAAGTATTTTCATAAATTTAGAACTTTCCATTTCAACAGAGGATTTGCAAAATAAATATTATGTAAGCGAATTAAGACATAAAAACCTTTCAAAAACTTTAAAGTTATTATAAAAATTAAATAAAGCCATGTGCATGAAGGAATGATAAAGATGCAGAGGAGTGTTGGAGTTCATTTGAAGAGGGAAAGCTAAAGCTTCTCACAAGAAGTGAAATTTAAGAGTGGTCTGAAGAGTTTTGTGAAAATTCAGAGAAATGAACATTTTAAGCAGAAATAAAAGCAAATCCAAATTTCTATTGCAATGGTGTCTTGGTGTCTAACTTTTTAGTTCAAAATATCCTTCACAACCCCAAATTATTAAAGATTTCAAAAAATTTTGTTTAGACCTATACATATCTAAATTTGCCATGTTATACACGAAAAACGTGTGTGTGTGTGTGTGTGTGTGTGTGTGTGTGTGTGTGTGTGTGCTCGTGTGTGCTGGATAGCATTAGTTTTCAACTTGACAAACCTGGGTACAGGGAGCTTCAATTGGAGAATTGCCATCATTGGACTGGCCTGTGACTATGTCTGTGGAGTATTTTCTTGATTGTTGAGTGTTATGGGAGAGCCCAGCCCACTGTGGGTGGTGCCACCTCTGGAGAGTTTACTTTGTATTGTATAAGAAGGCAGGTTGGACATGGACCAGGGGAGCAAGCCAGTAAGCAGCATTCCTCCATGTTCTGTGCTTCAGCCCTGCCTCCAGGTTCCTGCCCTGACTTCCTACCTTGGGCTCCCTCAGCAATGAATTGTGACCTGGGAGATGTAAGCCTAATAAACCCTTTCTTCTTCAAGTTGGTGTTGATCAAAGTGTATTGTCATGGCAATTGAAGGCACACTAGAACAGAAATTGGTACAAAAAGTGGGGTTTGGGGGAGGATTGAGGAAGTGTTTGGAACTTTGAGCTAGAAAAGTCATTGAGTGTTTAGAATTTATTGCAGTGGAGCCTCGAACAACTATGCTGAAAGAATTGCAGGGATGGAAGCCTGACTTGTGATGTTTCAAAGGGAAGTAGGTGTTATCAGGACTGTTTGTGTGATATTTTGAATTGAGAATCTGTGGGTGCTGGTCAGCTGGGTCTGAAAAAGTCAGCTGTGATTAAGAAGAAACCAGAACCACTAAAGAAAATTTGTTTTACTGGGACAATTGATGCTGGTCAGCTGTGAGTGAAAAATCAGCTGTAATTAGCAAGAGACCAGCATCATTGTGGCAAAATCTTCTGAGAAGTATATTCTCAAGGTTATCACACAGAAGCTATTGTCCAGAGGGGGCCCAGTACTCCATCTCAAGCTGGAAGCAGGGCTTGGTAATGTGTAAGGGTCTCCTGCAAGGTTCTCTATTGAAACCGTGAAGGGATCACAGAGAGCAGCTGAGGCAAGGCACGCTGAGAGGCCAGGAAAGTAATTGGTGAAAGTGCAGCCTTAGTTGCAGTGACGACCCCAGGATTGAAAGTGTCATGGAGAAAATCTGAGGTTTTGCACCTCAAGAGGCAAGAAGAGGCCATTGATGAGGTGCGACCTCAATTTCAGTGGAGACCCCCAGGGATTTTGAGATGTCAGGAACATGGGATGACCACCAAGGGTAGCAGCAGGTGTAGAATAGAGCCTTCCTGGGTTTGTGAGATGAACTGTGTGCAGTGGATGGCAAAGTCAGAAAAGTGGAGCTGCAAGAACCCTCTAGAGCCCAGAAGATCATCAGTGAGTCCCAGATGTCCAGCCTTGAGCTACATTGTTGTACTTAGGCTATGTTTATGTTTGCTCAATTCTTCCTTTTTGAAATAAGACAGTACTTGCTTTAGATTTTACAGGAGCCCACAACTAACAGACTTTTAGAAGAGACTATGGACTTTTAAGTGTTTGGATTTTTTAAGGACTATGGGACTTTTACTATCTTATGTTGTGATATTGTTAACATCATTTCTTGGGGACAAGAAATGAAAAGGTTATGGTTTAATAGTGATGTGTTTGTGTGTCAAGTTGATAAGGGATCAGTTATCATGGGTAGTTTAAATTGTCACTTTGACATACCTGGGTAAAGGGAGCCTCAACTGGAGAATTTCCTCTGTTGAACTGACCTGTGACCATGTCTGTGTGGCATTTTTGTCATTTTTGAATGATATGGGAGCCCCAGCCCACTGTGAGCAGTGCCATCCCTGGGCAGGTTGTTCTATGTTGTGTAAGAAAGCAGGCTGAGCAAGGGTCAGGGGAACAAGCCAGTAAGTAGTGTTCCTTCATGGCCTGTGCTTCAGCTCCTGCCTCCAGGTCCCTGCCCTGAATTTCTACTTGGGTTCCTTCAGGGATGAACCCAGGAGGTATAATCTAAATAAATCCTTTCCTCCCCAAGTTGGTATTGGTCAGAGTGTTTGTTCACAGCAAATGAAGGCAAACTAGAGCAGTATATATAACCAGGATCATGTGGTATTGCTGTGACAGACCTTGGTGTTATTGGAAGGATTATGGAAGCAATTTTTAACTTCCAGCTATATTTATATACAGCTAAATATATGATATATAGCTAAATAATATACATATATTGTATATGTAGCTAAATTTTGCTTATGTACAAAATTAAATCTATCAGCATAAAGTACATTTACTCAATAATTATGCCTTCCAAAACACTAAAGATTAAAAGGTTCTGAAAATGCCATGCAGATCCATTTATATAAAATTCCCTTTAATAAGTGTTTATTATATATTTTATTGAATTTCTGTGCATTTCATAACATAATTCTTAACCATATTTAGGCTCCTGCCCCCATCCACATCCCATATAGCCTTACCCACTGGAATTCATGCATTCTGTCATATGTGTTAAGGACCAGCCAGTCAAGATTTTGTACCCAGATGTCTCTTGGTGCAAGTTCATCCACTGTAGTCTAGTCACTTTATCAAGAGTCACTCACTTAAAGAAGATCCTGTCTCCCTCGTACTGCAGTAATCAGTTGCCAATAGCTTCTCAGCTAAGGTTGGAGTGTTCTGCCCATTTTCACAGTTCTATGTAGGGCATTTGTCTGATTGAGTGTGCATGGTTCTTGTGCATGCTTTCATCATTGCTGCAAGTTCATTTGAGCAACGCACTAGAGGCTGGAAGACTCTATTTCCTTATATTAATGCACCAACCCTGACTCTTAAAATCTTTCCACCCCCTCTTCTACAATGGTCCTTAAGCCATCATGGGTAGGGGAGGTTTAATATTGGAGAACTATCCAGGAACACACACTCTTCAGGCTCTTTCTTACTAACTACATCTTGCCTGTTGTGGCCTTTTGTGTGCATCCCACTCTCTTGAATGAAGCTTCACTGGTGAAAGTTGAGGAATGCATTATTATTCTCTCTACCTCCTGTTCCTCTGTGTTCGATGAGTCTTGGGTGTAGAGGCTTCACTGTAAATGGATCAGTTTAGGCTGGTCATCTCTCAGACACATATTGTCTATGTGTGACCAGTTGTGGAACTCTGTAATAGCCTCCATCTTTAGTGGAAAAAAAAGAGAATTTTTTGATGAGTGGCGAATGATCTCATCGTCTGTGATATAAGAATCGATGTTTTGAATACAGTAATAAATTTCATTTGTCTAGAGATATAACATAGGCAGGGTTTGAGTCCAATTAGATAGCTGTTGATTGCCCCCAAGATAAAAGTGCCACTGCTGCACCACTACTTTTTGTTGGGTAGGTTATTGTTGTGGTTAAGGGACTTTAAAGCTGGATTTGGACTATTGATTGATTTTTGTCCCTCTCAGGTTGCATAATATCCTCTAGAATTATGAGAGCTAGTCTTCAGGGAGGAACAGTTCCAGCTCCATTGATCAAAGACCTGTGTCCAAAGTGTAGGAACCTGAGACCCTCTTCATTCACCCACTACCCCCCAATCCCTCCAGACCCCCACTAATTGCTCTTTTAGCTTCTGTAAAATGCTTGGCTGCTACTTTAGACATGCCTAGACATGTGCTGACCCCCACCTGCTATCCCCCCCTTCCAGGAAAATATAGATTAAGCAAGCCCGGGCATGAAAGCTGCCCTATAAGGTAAAAACAGAGACTCCTGGCCCCACAGATAACAGTCAGCACATTCCACAGCCCTCAGAGGAGCACCTACCAATAAGAAACTTCCAGGGCTGCATCTTATACATCCAATTAATTTAAAATTATTTTGGCGCATGAGGGCTCCTTGAACCAACCAAAATGTATCTTCGGTATCCCATTCCTCTCTTTGTCTAAAATCTATAAAAGACTCCACTCTCCCTTACTCTGGGCTCTAAGCACAGATCCATTGAGTTGGTTAGGTCTGAGAGCCCGAGCTTAAGCCTGAATAAACCATAAACCTTTGCTTTTGCATTTTGGTGTGTTGGGTCCTCAGTGGTCTTTTTGGGGTCCAGTGGATGAGGTACAACATTTGGGGGCTCTCCCGGGATTCCCCTGGAGACCCCCGAGAGGAACAGACCCAAAAGATTTGTGATCCACCTGCCAGGTAAGTTTTTGTAAAACTGTGTGTGTGCCTCTCTATGCTTTCACTTTGGTCGTGGCCATCTGATCTCAGTTTTTCTTTGTCGCTGAAATGCTAGGAAGGTGACCTGGAGGATTCAGGAGACATCCCCATCCTCATTGGGGTGGGTGTTCCTCATCGGACACCCCACCAGGACACTAGCCCATCTGAAACCTCAGAGGACCTCACGACACTGTTGGGACATGCACATCCTATCCATATGGTCTTTGGCACAATCGAGGCAGGGAATCCACACGGCCAAGAGTCCAGACCATCTGAAAGCTGCGATAGTTTATTTTGGGCCCTCTGTCTGTCTGTGTCGTTCTTGTGTCTTGTGATCTTCATTCTAATTTCTTTGTTGATGAAACGGATGGAACTGATAAATACTATGGGCAATACCCCATCTTCCCCTCTAGATCTTACACTAGTCCACTGGGGGGATGTTAATATGATTGCCTGTAACAATAGTGTAGATGTAAAGAAAAAGAAATGGACAACTTTATGTTTGGTTGATTGGCCCTCCTTCAATGTTGGATGGCCCCCTGAAGGGACTTTTAACCTGAGTTTGATTTCCAGGGTAGAGGACCACGTCTTCCACCCACGGACGGGCCACCAGGACCAGATGTCACACATTGTGACCTGGTGAGGCCTCATTGAATGATGCAATGGTCCCCTGCCTGGGTCAAGTCCTTCCTTCCCCCAATTAATCCAACTGCTCCCCCTCCACCTCTCAGACCAAAGGCAGAAGAGAAACCCATTCTCCAGGGAGGCATGGAGGAGAACAACATCTTTTCCCTGCCCTAGTCCTCTCAGATGGGCACCCTGCCAACAGCACCACATGTGCAGGCCTTGCCTCCTAACCCTGAGGAGTCACCATTGCCTCCACAGGGATCTGCACAGGCCACACAGAGCTGGAGGGGGGCAGCCCCCCAGCCTGACACCATTGCCCTACCCCTCTGGCCGGTGGGGCCCCCAGACAGAGAGGGCAATCAGCTCTTTCATTACTGGCCCTTTGTCACCAGTGACCTTTACAGTTGGCGCTCACAGAATGTGCCTTTCTCTGAAAACCCCAGGGACTGGATTAACTTATTGGAAACTGTTCTCTTCACTCACCAGCCCACCTGGAATGATTGTCACCATCTCCTGAGTGTCCTGTTCACTACTGAGGAGTGAAACAGGATCCTGGAGGCAGCCCAGAAATTGGTTCCGGGCCCCACCGGGGATCCTACCACATACCCAGGCATCATTAATGCCAGCTTTCCCCCTAGCCATCCCAACTGGGACTACAACATGGCAGAAGGTAAGGAGAGGCTCCTGGTCTACCGCCAGACTCTGTTAGCTGGTCTCAAAATGCCAGCTTGAAAATCCGCCAATATGTCTAAGGTCTATGATGTCAGACAGGGGCCCGAAGAGAGCCCGGCCTCATACTTAGAGAGGTTACAAGATGCCTTCCAGTGGTTCACTCCATATGACCCAGAAGTGGAGGAATCAGCTCAAACTGTGATGTTTGCTTTCGTTAGCCAGGCAGCCCCTGACATCAAGAGAAAGTTACAGTCTTTAGATAGACTAGGAGAAAAGAACCTTAGGGACTTAATAGCAGTGGCGGAAAAGGTTTATAATAGAAGGGAGACAGCAGAACAAAGAGAGGAAAGAAAAGAAAAAAGGAAGGAAGCCTGACCAGGGTCCTGGGGAGAAAACAGGCCCACCACAAGAAGGACCTCAGAGAGATATTATTGGCAACCAACCCCCAGTACAGAGGGAGCTCATCAGCGGGATCCAGACCATGAAATAAGGTAGGGAAAAACCAGTGTGCATACTGCAAGGAGGAAGGGCACTGGGTGAAGGACTGCCCCAAGAAGAATAAGTGATCAGCTAAGATATTACCAGCTCTAATTGGGGGTGAAGACAGTGACTAGGGAGATGGGGCTCAGGTCCCCTCCCTGAGCCCAGGGTAACCCTGAAAATAAAGGGGAAACCAATTGAGTTTATGGTGGATACTGTTGCCCAGAATTCAGTTTTATTGGAGCCAAGAGGGCCAGTGTCCTCCAGAACTACATAGGTAGAGGGGGCAACAGGAACAAAGCCCTATTCATGGACTACCCAAAGAAGAGTAGATTTAGGGAAGGGCAGGGTATCCCACTAATTTCTAGTAATCCCAGAATGTCCCTACCCACTTCTAGGCAGAGATTTATTGTCAAGAATGAGGACACAGTTCCACTTCACAGCTAAAGGAGCCACCCTGCTTCACAGTGGGGCACCAGTTCAGGTTCTAGTCACCAACAACCTGACTGAGGAATATAGACTCCATCAGGAGCCGATCCAACCAAACCCTGATATAACAGATTGGCTCCAAAAATTTCCCCAAGCCTGGGCAGAAAGAGGGGGTATAGGTCTGGCAGGACACAGGCCTCCTGTATATGTGGAACTCAAAGCAGGGGCGGACCCTGTTAAAGTGTACCAGTATCCTATGCCCCTAGAGGCAAAACGTGGAATTACTCTGTATATCAGAAGATTAATGGAACTGGGGGTGCTGAGAATGACCCAGTCTGCCTGGAACACCCCACTCCTGCCTGTCAAAAAGCCCCAATCTGGGGACTATAGACTGGTACAAGATTTGAGGGAGGTGAACAAGAGAGTCATTGACATTCATCGCACTATCCCCAACCCTTATACGTTACTCAGTACCCTGCCACCAGATTGGCAATGGTATACAGTTCTGGACCTCAAGGAGGCCTTCTTCAGCCTGCCACTAGCTCCCAGCAGTCAGCCCTACTTTGCCTTCGAATGGCATGATCCGGAGGCAGGAATCAGTGGCCAGCTGACCTGGAAGCGACTGCCTCAAGGGTTTAAAAATTCTCCAACTATATTCGACGAGGCCCTGCATGAAGATCTGGGTGAGTACAGAGCCCAACACCCCGACATAAGCCTGTTACAATATGTAGA
>NW_008338715.1:7097082-7101081 GCF_000622305.1 Nannospalax galili | reverse complement strand
CAGCTAAAGAAATAGCCCTGACCTCCACGATCCTGCCCATTCTTGTTGATCCCGGAGCAAGGGACCTGCCTAAAACTCCCCACTATAGCCCCGAGGACTTAGCCTGGATACACACTCTCCCTATGACTCAATGCCTAGAGGGCTGGTGGAGGACAATGGCAGGGAAAGTTATCCTACCTCAGAATTTAGGTGTAAGATTGCTCAAGAAAATACATCAAGCATCACACATGGGCACCTGAAGGATGCAAGAGTTACCAAGAAGGGCCAAAGTTAAAATTCAGAAAGGAAATCAAGCCACGCTAATTAACCAACTCAGCTCTGTCCCATGCTAACCCAGGATCCCGGAGCAGAGGGACACAACCAGGTACGTATTGGGAGACTAATTTCACTGAGATCAAACAGGGAAAATTTGGATACAAGTATTTACCAGTATTCATAGACACCTTTTCTGGATGGACTGAAGACTACCCAACCAAGCATGAGAGTACTCACGTGGTAGCCAAGAACCTAATCAAAGAGATCCTGTCCAGGAATGGTTTCCCAAGTACAATCGGATCAGATAATGGGCCAGCCTTTGTCTTTAAGGTAAGGCAGGGAACACAACTGCACTGCACTGGGGGCCAATTGGAAACTACATTGTGCTTATAGACCCCAGAGTTCAGGACAGGTAGAAAGAATGAATAGAACTCTAAAAGAGACCTTAACCAAATTAGCTTTAGAGACTGGCACAGACTGGGTGGCTCTCCTCCTCTTTGCCCTTTTTAGAGTAAGAAACACTCCATACCAGATGGGTTTGACCCCCTTTGAAATCATGTATGGAAACCCCTCTCCTATGATACCTAGCCTCCAAGCTGACCTAGCATCCACCTTGGGAGACCAGGACCTACTGGACTCACTCCAATGGTGACAGCTAACCCACCAATGGGTCTGGCCGCAACTCAGAGCCATATATGAAGCTGCTGTCCCCCCCTGAAACCCCACAGGTTTAAACTGGGTGACTGGGTCTTCATCCGCAGACAACAAAGGAAAAATCTCGAGCCAAGATGGAAGAGCCCCTTTGTGATCCTCTTGATGACTCCCACCACACTCAAAGTGGACAGCGTCATGGCTTGGGTGCACTACTCCCACGCAAAACCTGCTGAGCAGTTTGCAGTCCCAAAGGATTACAAGGGAGATACCTGGAAGGCATCCCCACACCCTTCGAATCCATTCAAGCTCTGCATCTGACGAGACCCTTCTGCTAACCTGTCTGTGGTTGACATTGAACTGCTTATCGGCTGATGGCACCTTTCCTGCAAGTAACATAAATCCCCATATGCCCCTTAGCATGATCCCCCCAGATACCTGTGAGCTGGCTGACCAGAAACCATGATTGGGTTCCCCAGTTACAAGACAAGGGGGGAATGTAGGACCTTGAGACCATCTTCATTCACCTGCTATCCCCCAATCCCTCCAGACCCCGATGAATTTCCCTTTTAGCTTCTGTAAAATGCTTGGCTGCTGCTTTAGACATGCCCTGACCCCCGCCTGCTATCCCCCCACTTCCAGGAAACTATAGATTAAGCAAGCCTGGGCATGAAAACTGCCCTATAAGGTAAAAATGGAGACTCCTGGCCCCAGAGATAACAGTCAGCACATTCCACAGCCCTGAGAATAGTGCCTACCGATAAGAAACTTCCAGGGCTGCATCTTATACATCCAATCAGTTTAAAATTATGTTGACCACGTACAGGCTCCTTGAACCAACCAAAATGTATCTTCGGTGTCCCCCTCCTCTCTTTGTCTAAAACCTATAAAAGTCTCCACTCTCCCTTACTCTGGGCTCTCAGCATGGATCCGTTGAGTTGGTGAGGTCTGAGAGCCTGAGCTTAAGCCTGAATAAACCATAAACCTTTGCTTTTGCATTTTGGTGTGTTGGGTCCTCAGTAGTCTTTTTGGGGTCCAGTGGATGAGGTACAACAAAAGTAAGTGCTATCTTCATCAGTAGAGTCTTACATTTGAGTTCTGAGAGGTAATCAAGGAATCTGGCAAAAGTCTGTGTTATTTTAAAAGTCTCTTGGACTATGCAGACCAACAACTCTACAGGAAGTTTGCCCTGTGTGGCACTGTGTTTCTTGTTATATAGCCTTCATCTATACATATATACTCATGTTCAGATATTGTATATGTATTTAAGGATTTTGAGATAACACATTTCCCTATGGTTTTTCCACCTCACCTAAGCTTTGTTTATCTCTCCTCTTTCTCTCCCTGTCTAACCTCCCTCTTCCTTGCCCAGTTAAAGGACCCCCATTTTCCCATTTTCCCCTTGATAATACCCATCTCCCTCTTTATTTTAATATTTTATTGAGCTTTTATACATTTAATCCAATTATTAATCAAATTTAGATCCCCTCCCCCATCTAAGCACCCTCTCACCAGACCTCATGTATTCTGCCATACATGTTAAGTCCTATACAGGCAAGCATTTGTACCCAGATGTCCTTCAGTACAAGTTCATTCACTGGAGTCTAGTCAGCCTATCTAGAGATCTTAAGGAAGGTATATTCTCCCTCACCCGGCAGTAAACAGTCTCTAATAGTTCGCTAAGGCCAGCCTGCTGCCCATTCCCTCTCTTGAGCCCCTTCTTCCCCTTTACCCTCATGGTTCCTTGTATAAAATTTTTTAATCTCTATCTTAACAGATCATCTTTCTTAATTTAAATCACATTCATTTATTAGCTTATTCATTTGTGTGTCTGTGTATCAGAGAACAACATATGGAAGTCAGTTCTCTCCTACCCTGTGCTGAGACAGCACTGAGGTCATCAGGCACTGCAGCAAGCATTTTTATCTGCTAAGTCATCCAGTGTCATACTTGGAACACTCAGTCCTCAGATTGTGGCACTGTTTGAAGTCTTCTGAAGGATCATCCCAAATACTAGTTCAGTACAATTCCCTATATTCTGGTCCATGCTATGTGAATATCTCTACTACAGGATCCTCCTTATAGCCACAGATTCTTCAATGTCTTTCTAGCCATGATCGATTAAGACCTTCTGAATGTATTAACGTAACGTAAATCTTTCATCTCCACAATTGCTTCTGCCCTTTGTCTTCAGCACAATGATAAAAAAATTACCTGATATGGAGAATGTGATGGTAAATAGATGAACATACTAGAGATGCAGTGGGAAGTCTTCATTTCTGACTAATTCAAATGCAGTTCAAATTTGTTTTTGTTTCACAAGAAAGCCATTGGATGATATTTTTAGAAGGAATTTGACATTGTTCTTAAAGTCAGTCTTACTAAGTTCCATGGAATTTAGACTAAGAATGGGAACTAAGAAGAGGGTATTATCTCAGAGAGTGTTCTTTTGTAATTTTAAAAAGTTGCTGAACTTTGCTGAAAAAAGCAGGCCACAGTTGCTAGTCTGATCACTCCACATGACCTGAAAGCAGAACAATCTCTTTCCAGATGTGTATCACTTCTGCTTGAATAGTGCTCTTGTTATGGAAGGTACCAGTCACAGTTAGGCTATGACCACCTGTAGGCATGATGATCTGTTCATGAGTCAAGTCTCACGACACATAAATTTACACAGATGGTATCACAAAGAAATTGAAATTCTTAGAAATCAGTCACACATAATCCCAGTGTGCCACAAAAAACAGCTTTCCATACAGCTTTACTTTGGATTTGATTATATTCTTGTTTCTCTTATTTTCTCTTAGAATCTTTCAGATAAGTAATTATCACATTCAAACTAAAGAATGTAATAACCCATGATTGTTCTTTCTTTAATATTAAGAGAATCATGGCAAAGCAATACTCTGGCTAATAAAGGTAAATGTGACTTCATATTCATAATTGAAAAAACTAAAAGGTATACTGTCACAACTTTCACAACAATTACAACTATCACCACTTTTGAAGGCAGTTTATTCTAATATTTTTTTCCCATAATTTTCTAAAAATTTTCAGTACCTAACACTGCAAAATATAACAGTAATGATTTCT
>NW_008338715.1:7084695-7096919 GCF_000622305.1 Nannospalax galili | reverse complement strand
TTTTTTTTTTTTTCTTGCACCATATGGGATCTGGGGATCTAACTCAGGGTGTCAAGCTTGGCAGCAAGCATCTTGACTCACTGAGCTATCTCACAAGTAAACAAACATGTTCTTATTGTGTATGTGCACATGCTATGTACATGGTGTGCAACTGTGTGTGTTTGTATGTGTCTGAGAAGATGTATATATGGGAGTGTGGAGACCAGAGGTGGCTGTCAGATGTCTCCTTCAATTGCTCCCCACCTTACATCTTGAGGCATGGTCTCATCTTTATACCCGAACTTCTTGATTCCACTTGTCTAGCTAGCTGGTTTGCTACTGGGATCCCCTGTCTCTGCCTCCCACCAGGTTTGTTTAAAAGTGGGCACCACATCTGCCCATCGTTAAATGCATGTTGGTGATCAAAACTCCATTCCCCATATTTGTGTGGCATGTGATTTTCCTACTGAGTGATGTTCTCATCCCTTCAAACTTTATTAATAACATTTGAACATGATCTTTAAAAAAAAAATAAATAAATCCGGGCATGATGGGGCACACCTGTAGTCCCAGCACTTGGGAGGCAGAGGCAAGCGGATCTCTCCAAGTTCAAGGCCAGCGTGGTCTACATAGTGAGTTCCAGGACAGCTGGAACTACAGGGAGACCCTGTCTCAAAAAGGCAATAAATAAATAAATAAATAAATAAATAAATAAATAAATAAATAAAAATTATGCAATGAGATATGTTTTTCCTAAGGTTAAAATATTGAACATTAGTGACAGTTAACTAAACCAAAATGAATTTTCATAAATTTGAAACTGGAAGTATGTCCTACCACATGATAAAAGACATTTATGAGGATTAAATTAAAATTATTTTAAACATAAATGTTTCATTTAACAAATCTCTTGAAAGTGTCTAAGTATATTTAGCAACCATATCAAAAACTGTTAAGAGGGTTAGGGAGTTCTCTTTGGAAACATGAATCCTAAATCAATGGAGTATTATGCTAAAAGGTTAATAAATTTGCATTGCATTTGCAATAAACTAAAATATACTTGATTGTTCATAACTATTAGTTTCACAATCAGCACACAGTCCAATGAACTTTTTGAGTCATTTTGCACACATTGTAACCTGAGCTGGGGGTGTTAATGGTTTCATCCAAATTATGAATGCTCCATTGCAGAGTATAACAGACTTCACTATTGATGAGTAGGCTTTATTAAACAGCAATGACTTGTTACATAAAATGTCCTTGAAGTTCTATTATATGTGTACCTTCTTCTATCTGGAATGTTTCTGAACATAATCATTCAAGTATAAAGCAAGTGAAATGTATTTTTCACTTTATAGTCAGACCATTACATTTCTTCAAATGCTTTCATGTTATATTTAAAACTAATTTGGAAATGCCCATTTTAATTTTAATAATATGTAGTTCAGATTATGTGAAATATAATAAAAGCTTAATCCACTTATATATTAAATATGCATCACGACACTTGTATTATAGTTAGCTTCTTTACACTTTTATTTTTTCAATACAAAGGACACTGAAATACATATCCCAACTATAAAATTTGACTTTCTAAATTTTCCTAATATGAATTAAAACCTTCAAATAAGTTCATTATCCATAAGTTCTCTTGCACAAATCCATTTGGTGGAGAAACATTAATTTTATGTGTCTGTACTCACCCATTACAACTGATTTTCTCACTTATCGGTATTTGAATGGGCATAGGCATTTCAGTTGCATTTTTCAGTTAGAGAAAATACCACCTGACTTTCAATCCATAATCACTAACTGTGACTCATATCTTCCTGACTACTGTTATTTTATTTAACTCTCACTAAGAAATATATCAGCCTGAGACAAACTAGATATTTTCTTGAAGGGGCATCTATCAAAGGACTCTTCCTGAGCCTATTAAATACTATCTACTAAATTAGAATACAAGCTTCTTTCTTATCAAAGTAAGTATACCTGATTTTGTCAAATTTATTTTCAAATGAGATTTAATTGTTAATGTGCATTTTGCTACAGGTGTTTATATGTGATTTTGCATACTCTCATGTTAATAGCTTTCTGTAATGACTTACTTTCAGCATCAAGGCTCCAGAAAGAAAACTGAGAGAGAGGCATAGGATTAGGGATTGCATTGGAACTAAAGCTATTGAGACTTAATTTATAGATTTTCAGACAATGCCACTGAGAAAAGCCTGTTAGTAAGATTAATATTAAATATTCTTGCTCATTGACCTAGTCTATCAATCCTCTCCTACAAAGTAGTTGTATTTTTACCATGAAATTCTTATACCATTGCTTACATTAAAGCTATTGATATAATCAGATTGTATACTAGTAAAAAGTGATATCTCAGTCCCTATTGTAAACCTATAAAATGTTGAAATAGCATATAATAAAATAAAATATAACCTTGGAAAGTCTACAATGTGGTTAGTATTCAGTGAACACCAATCTTCTGAGTTGTAAGGTGGGAAAATTTTATCAACAGGAAGGATAATTTGCTCCATGCACAATAACTACATGTAAAATTGGCATAAAATCCTCCATTTGAATTGTTGTCCAGGGTAGTCCAAGAGAGACCAAATATTATACAGGCTATTGCCACAACCCTTATTTTCCTCTAAGAGTTTGAAGGTAAGACCCTATTGCTTAAGACAGGACATATTTAGGGTTCAGAATTTGGAGAAATGGAGCTGGAACTGACCTGGAAGGCCCTTCCTGAAGCTAGCACTCACAGATTTGGAGAACATTCTGCCAATTGTTACATGAGAACACAAATAGATGATTCAACTACAGCTTTAAGGACTAATAACAACAACAATGACCTTCACAGAAAACCATACTGAGGCAGTAGTGGCACTTTTATCTTGGGGGTAATCAATGGCTACCTAATTGGACTTAAAGCCTATTCAATGGGAGAGTACTCATGTGTAGTACTACAAACATAGTCATCAATGGAGAGGTCATAGATCTTAGAAAAAGCCCCCGTTGTCACATTCCTAGACAAATGTAATTTCTTAGTGTGTGCTACATTTGGATCCTTGTTTTTATGACAAGTATGTTGATCATGGCACACCAAATAAGCTTCTTTTTCAACAGACGGGGAGACTCTTACAAAGTTCTACAATTGATCATACATGGAGATTAAATGTATGTAAAATGCCAAATTCTAATAGGCACACATACAATGGAATCTCTACACAGAAGGCTTATGAAACCTAGTGGAACAAGAAGTAGAGAGAATACTAATGTGTCTCTCAACTCTCATCAGTGAGACTCCCTCGTGCAACAGAGGGCAATGACCACAAAGAACCTCAAATGATCAAAGCATAGGGAATAAGAGTCTGCAGAGTGTGGGTCCCTGGACAAGACTCCCACCCAGGGCTCAGGAACCATTGCAGAAGAGGAGGCAGAAAGATTGTAAGAGCTACGTGAGGAGGTGCATGACCACATGGACACAGAGTCTAACAGGATCCTGGGACCTTGCACATATGAACTTACAACAATGGTGAAAGCATGCACAATATCCAAGCAAACATAGCAGACAAAACCCAGCATAGAAGAGTGGAAATGGGAAGTAGGTCCCAATCTTTGCCAAAGAATTATTGGGCAGCTGATTATTGCTGGATGAGGAAAAGCTGATCTTTTTGAAAGGAGTGATAATAGATAGACTGAGTAGACTCCAATGGATGAATGTGCACTGAAAGATGTCAGGAGATACCAATTTGAGTTGATAGACCTTAACATAAATGACAGAATGAATGGAATGCAAAAGTGGGGGGTCATATGGGAGGGTGCCATTGAAGAAAGGGGTATAAAGCTGATTAACATGTGGTGTATGAGATACACAAAAATTCAATAAAAACATGTTCATCTTAAGTGAATATTTCATATAAGTGAAAAATGTAAGAATGAGCATAAAATTTAAAACAATTACATTGTAGAAAGATATGGGAAGATGATTAATTTTAAATGATTTTCTCTTGCTCGATGAACTTTAGATATGGAAACATAAGAAAAAATATGTGAATGTAAATAAACTGAAAAAGATTTATAAAATTCAAACAATTCAATATAAAACTCAAAATAAATCTTTAAAAAAATCAGTATTTGTAATACATTGCTTTCCTTATTTTGAAGTATTTGCAAATTCAGTAATACTTGAAATCTTGCTTATTGATTTGAGGCTGTCCTGGCTCACAAGAAATCACATTTATCTTGATTTCCTCAACCTGATAGAATTTCATAGCAGAGAACATGGTGGAGTCATGGATTTCCCCAAGGACCAAAGGTTATCTCCAGGAAACCAAAGAGCTTTGCAGAGACAAGATACCTGTTTTCTATAGCCTCGTACAGATGTTACTTTTGAAATGGTTTCAAATGATGAAAAAATGATTGTATCTAAAAAATTGTATTACAGAAATCAAATTTCAGTGCCTCTAAATAATGTTAATATGGCAATATTCACATATGCACCATTAATCATTTGAAGTTGTACACCAGTTATGATCTAGTACATTCACGGAGTGATGTAACACTTGTGTAGGCTCAAAACACTTTCATCATAACAAAGAATATCCTGTACCCATCTTCCACCCTCTTTATCCTGTACCCACCACAGATCTACTCCTTTTCTCTCATTATAATTATCGTGACCAATGAATAAATATAATTAATTTAGGGTTATTTATATTACTTAATGTTAAATACAAATGCACATCCACAGACATGTTTTTTTTTTTAATGGCATTAATCTTAAAACTAGACATTATTCCAGTGGAAGAGTCACTATTTCTTTGTATCAATACTTTCTATAATTTTGGTAAGTGAACATGATTTCAAAATTCAGAGTTTTGAAGGATGAAATACAGCATTGCTGTCAACAGGTAGAAGGCTTTACACTACTGTTTCAACCTTATGCACTCAGGTTTATTAACCTGTTTCCCTATCCTCTGGGTGTTGGTAACTATGCTCTTGCTACTATGTGTTCAAGTACTTTACTTCATATAAGTGGAGCTATGGACTTTTATTCTTCTACAACTGCCTCTTTTCACGCAGCTTGTTCACTGAAGTACTGCTCATCATAGCTGAAATGTAGCAAAAGCTTAAATGCTTATTCCATTTCCATTGGTTAAGTTTGTCAACTTGACACAAACTAGAAACACCTGGGACGAGGCAACCTAATTGAGAAATTTCCTCCGCGACATGGCCATGTCTGTAAGGCAATTTTTTAATTGGCAATTGATGTGGGAGAGCCCATCCCACTCTAGTCAGTATCAACCCTGAATAGGTGGCCCTGGGCTGTATAAGGAGAATAAGTGAGCAAGCCGGGGGACATGCAATAAAGCAGTGATCCTCCATGGTCTCTGCTTGCAGTTCCTGCCTCCTTGAGCTCTTTGCCTGGCTTTCCTTGATGTTGGAATATAAGTTGCAGGCACTCTTTTCTCTTCTAGCTGCTTTTGGTCAAATAATTTTTATACAGCAATAGGAAATAAACTAGAAAGCTCAATAATAGAAGGAAAAATAAAGAAATTGTTGAGCATAAAAAAGTTGTGTATTATGCAGACTTTAAATCCCATTATATGCGAAACTACTGATGATCACAAGTTTGTCATCAAAGCAAACCGCTTAGATATAAGGTATTTTATCATGCTCTTTAATATTTATTTAATAAATAAATCATCTCTGTGTTTTGTCAATTACTGCTAAAATAAAATGTGATCATGTTAGGTACTTTTTGAGTTTAAATTCTAATTATAAGACAATTAGGTAGGAGTGTGGTTTCCTCAAGAATTTTCCAGAAAAGATATAAATTATCAAGCCCACTTCAATCCACATTGTAGGGCTAACACATATAGGTAACTTGGTGAAGTAAACTATTACTCAGTCCATCAAAGCTGTTTAGTATACAAATCTATATGAGTTATATATGTTACTCAGAGAAAAACTTACATCCAGAATTATAAACATTGTAAAACAGCAAAAAGTATAAAAGTTTTAGAGCTCTAAATAATTCTTACTGGGTAAGCTGTATTCTAGAACATACTCAAATGAGTGAAAACAATATTAACACGTTCTGGCCATCAACACTAAGATTTAAATACTCTTCCTAATGACTTCTTAGATTACACATGTGATAGTAAACATGAGTATTTATTATGGAGTTCAAATAATGTTCACCAAATATTACTAGAATTTAGTAGCTTGGGATGTATCTTAGTGGTAAAATATTTGCTTAAAATGTGCCAGACCCTCAGTTTCATACACAACCTTACAAACAACAGAAAACAAGAAATTTACAAACCTATAATGTATGGATGGATATTGATTAAAATTTTAGTCTGAAATTTTATATTTTTTATTTATTATTTTTCTTTTATATGAATGACTGTATTGCCTACATGTGTGTAAGTGCAACTGTTTCATACAATGCCCATGGAGGTCAGAAGAGGGCATCAGATTACCTGGAACTGGAATTGTGGGAGGTTGTTACCTACCATGTTGGTGCTGGAAATTGAAACTGGGTCCTCTGTAAGAGCAGCCAGTACTCTTAACCCCTGAGCCATCTCTCCAGTCCTCTGCAATTTTATATTTGTGATTTGGCACCTGACTTTCGAAAATTTGTTACTGCTGCTGTCAGAAATACAGGAATGAAATTGGATGCTGTAGGTCATATCTATCAGACTTTCTCTTGACTCAGGAAAAGTCTCTGGCACTGATTATTATTTTTTAATATTTTGCTATTGCAGAAGATAATATTTCAAACAGGTTAATTTCTACATTCATTGTTGAAGTAAATGAAGCCAGGAGGTCAAAGTGCGTGTGTGTGTGTGTGTGTTTTGTCTTTGACTGCATTCAATTTGTTTAGTGTTTGATTTTATGTTCCATAATTTTGGCTTTTCTTGAAACATTGACCATCTCTTCTTCATTTTACTTATTATGACATTTTAGCATTTAAATTCCTGTTATGAGCTAGATATTTATTTTAAGCATATAATTTCACAGTTATAATCATTTGTTTATTAAAATGAGAATTTGTCACATTATCACAAATGATTAAATTAAGGAATGAATTCTAAACAGTTATAAATTGTTGTGGCCAATATTATGCCCTGAGCAAATTATGTACTTTAAGTGGACACATCAATAATTAAAATGGCATTTAAAGTAATCAGAAATAAATACAGCTGGTTTATATGTCAAATTTATATATTTTACTATGATTCTGTTAGACATATGAAATGTATCTTTGTTTTTGTGGCTTTAAGAACATAAGATTTCAGTTAGTTTTGTACCAAAAATGCACTTGCCTTCTTGGAAATCCTCTTAGAAACTTATTTCACAATGTTGTGGAAATTGCTGTGAGAACTCCTCTTGATGATGATTAATAATTAGGGTATCATCTAATACACCTCTTTCTAAATGACCTTTATCAACATTAACACTTCTGACCTTTTTAATTGCATGGATTAAAGCTAGAAATAGCTGGCTATTAATGTTCTGTACTTTCAGTTCCTGGTGCTTAAAGTAATGTTTGCTTTTGCAATTGCATTGAGCATGTTTACCTTTCTCTCAGCAAATGTGAATTTAGAGATGTATCTCAGTGGGCACTAAATTGTATTCACTACCCTTTCAGCTACAGTTAACAGCTTCTTGGTATTTTCTGAATAGTCTTGATAATACAACTATGTTATTTTAATTATAAATATTTAGCTGAGTTGCTTATCTCAGGAAAGCAAAGGAAACCATTTATAAGGTTCTGTACATTTTCCTCTTTAAAAAAAATTACAAAAACTTTATTGAGAATTTCATACATGCATATAAGTTGTTTTCATCAAATGCATGCCCACTCCCTCCTCTCCAACATTCCCCATCTGAAGAGGTAACCCTAAATTCTTTTAAGGATTAGATACAAGCTCCCAGATACTTTTAACATTTTTGGCTTTTGGAACAGAGTATGTTGCTAACAGGCCCAAGGACATTTTGACTGTTAGCCAAGAAACAGGCTATATTTCTTTGGGGTCTTTTTACCCTAACTGCCTAGCCAATTCTTACCTCCTACTTTTATCATGCCATTTTCCTCTTTTTATACAAAATTAAAAATTGTGTTGCATGTATTTATCATTCAAACCTCACAATGAATGACAAATTATGTAAAGCAATACTAAGAAAGCATAGCTGCACTCTAGAAGTAAAGCTGTCTTTGGTATATAATGTACCTACCAGGCAAGTTGCCTATTGCTCATTTCTGGAGAGTGTGGAAAAAATTGGCCTGAATTAAAAGAGTCATTGACATATATTAAAGAAAGAAAAATTCTTAGAAAGAAATGCATCTCAAATAAGAATAAAGCTGTGAAAAAATACAAGCTACACTGAATTTACAATTCATACTTAGACATACTTTATAATGTATAAATAATTAATATTGTACTATACATGTAATAGAAATGTATATCTACCATAGCAGCTGAATATTAAAGTATTTATATACCAAGTTACCATTCCAAACCACTAACTAATTGGAACCTCTTTAACATTTTCTAATCATTATCAAAATGATTATAGTTGAATTAAAATCATGGCTGTACTTCCACAGATTCATCTAGGCATACTTCAAAGAAATGGAGCTAGATTAACAAGAAAGTAGCTGTATATGAGAGTTTGCAAATGCCAAATACGTTTGAACCTAATCATTTTAGTACTGACATGAACAGCTGTGCTGGTTCCCATGATTTGATAATGAGGACTGTGAGTCTATATGGCTGTTTATAGGTTAAAAAAACTTTTAAACCTAAAATAATGTGTGTGCATATCATGCACTCTCCGTATGTACTTTATTCTCACCATATGCGCTTTGTTGGGATATAACTTCACAAATAATGATGAGCTACATTCTTACAACTACAAGAATCTTCTAGTGTGAAATTGTGGTTTTTACTTGTCATATGTACAGATATGTTGACTTGCCTTTGCTGAGTCTTGTTCTTGAAATAGGACTTTTCTATGTAGTCCAGACTGGCTTGAACTCACTGTGTAGTCCAAACTAGTCTTAAGTCATTATCTTCCCAATTCAGTCTCCAAGTATCAAAGCAGACATTGAAACGTTGTCATTATATTTGAGTTCATAAAGATTAATTATTTTCTCAGAAAAAAACAAAAACAAAGCAAAAACTATCTCGTTTGGCTAAACCACCTCTTAAAGAGCATGCAGGTTTTGTAATATTCTTTGATACTGGTCAATGAATCACATACTACTGATGAAATTTCTTTCATTTCTATCACAGGCTGAGAAATGGTTCAGTGGTTAAGTGTACTGGCTGCTCTTGCAGAGGACCCAGCTTCAGTTCCAAGCAGCCACATGGTGGCTAACAACCACCCCACACCCTCTTTTGGCCTCTGCAGACACTGCATGATATGAGTGCACTTACACATATACAGGCAAAACACACACACACACATATATAAACATTTTTAAAGTGTTAACAATTCAACATTAACAAACACACACACACACATATATATATATATATATATATATAATAAAGGACTTTTAAACAGAATTTTCTTTTCGAAATTCATGAAAAGGTCCAGCATATAAGACATATAAAAGACTTAGTAACTAATTGTCCAAAAGACTGAATAAAAATACACACCTTTGATTTTTATAATCTCATATAATTACTACAAATGAATGAAATTGTCTTAATAAGGAAGATGAAATAGATATAGCTAACATATTGTGGAGGTTGTATACTGTATAATGAATGATCTTTACAATTCCACGTCAATTTAAATCATATTTCTGAAGAAATTGCAATTTATAGCCTTACATTTTGGGAACTTTTACTTAAAACATTTTGTGACAGTCTTGATTATAATACCTAAAATATGAAAATAAGAAACTAAAATCTTGCTAAATTTTAGGATATTTCAGCTGGAACTTTAATTTAGTAAATAATATAATCCCAATGGGAAACATTTAATTTTTTAATTCTATAATAAATTCAGTATGATCAAAGAAACCTTCAGCAACAGGTAAAGCATTTCTACAGCTATGTTAATCTAATGGAAACAGTCTTGAGAAGTAGCCAAGATTTCCACTAATCCTCAGAAAGTACTTTAAATTTAAGTGATAAAATGAATATTCATAATCATAAGAAAATATTGGAATAAATAATAGCCAAAGATTTATAAAATTAGTACCAGTCATCAACAATAAGTCCCCAGTAATTCAGAATAGTATGAATATACCATCTGACAGATCTTCTCATGTGCTGTAATTTCAGAATTTCATTTCATGATCCTGTTATGTGTTGTGGTTGGTTAAGTGTCCATCAAGTTTTCTTTTCATAGGCTCCATGTAAAGGAAAAGCTCTAGTATCCAGTCTTGAAAAGCTCACACTCAGCTGTGTCTGTTCCTATTCAGTCTCCAGTTGGAGCTCCAGTCCTAGAGCCACTGTCCTGAAAAGCCTCCCTTCCCAAAGAGGAAGATTGCATGTGTACAATTGAAGAAGGCCACAAACACTTAAACATGTGTAGTAATAAATCATAGAATTATGCTTTGAAATAATTTCAAAAACTCAAGTCCAGGAAAGAATCTTGGATCTTTACAAACAGCCTTCAAAAAATTATTTTCACATGTGACCTTTTTTCCCTTGAGAATTTTTATGCTGCACCAGGTATGAAGGCACATAACTAGGAGTACAAACTATCATATGATGATTAGTCAGGCAAATTTATTTAAAAAGTTATTTTCTATACAAATATGTTTAGCATTTTTAATAGAAGAAAACAAATTCATATACTAATGTACTTATTTTATGATAGTAATTACATCTTGGATGAATATTTGACATGACAAAGCTTGCAGACTCATTGACATTTTTCAGAGTTGGTGCATATTTGATTTTGCTAATGCTGAGAATGTTAGTCAAAAATACATTAATACAAACTGGTAAAAATATGTGTAGGAACATTTGAGAAGTTGTTAGAAATTCTATCTTTATTTATAGTTGAAATTAATGTATTTTTAGAAACTTTTTATTGGGGCTGGAGAGATGGCTCAGCAATGAAGCACCCAGACTGCTCTTGCAGAGAGCTCGGGTTCAGTTCCCAGCACTCACATGACTACTAACAACCATCAATCACTTCAGTTCCAGGGGATCCAACATGCTCTTCTGACCTGTGTGGGCATTGCATGACATGGGTGCACTTACACACAAGCAGGCAATACACTCATACACATAAAATAAAATAATAAATATTAAAATAAGAAACTCAAGTCAGCAACTCAAATAACATTATCTAAAAACAAATGTATTTTGATGCATACTGTAGACTGGCAGTAAACATTATTATTGACTTTGTTGCCACTGCATGAATAAACCATCATGCTCCTATAAAAGCAGATTATTTTGTATACGGTAAAAACATTGCAGCTCATAACATGCTAGGGTCTTGGTATGAACTGAGTTATTTCAGTTGTTATGCCTTCATTCTCAGGGCAAAGTTTGTATGGTATATGTTCAACACCAAGGCTACGATAAAGTGATGATAAACAACAGGATGGAGTGTTGCCAGAAAAACCTCAGACTTAGTATTCTGCTTCATTTTGAATTAATTTTAGGTCATTTCATGTTCAAGGTCCTTTCACTGTTCCCAGATTTCTCATGACTCCCAATTTCAGCATGCTACCCAATATGGAATTGGTATCCAGTTTAAGAAGCAAGATTATACATGATATTTTTAAATGTTACAAGGCTTTGTAGGTTCTTCAAGGATTTCATATAACCTAGAAGACTATGGAAACCAGTTTGATAAAAAGGAACCACTGTATTCCCATATATGATCATGTATAAAATCTGTACAAAATTGTTAATTCTTGGAATTCAGACAACTTTAGAAAATATGCTTGGAGAAGAGTACGTGTCATTCTTTACACAGTGGATGGTAAAGCTATTGCACTTCTAAAAACACATAGGAGGTGATTCACCATGCAATTAGACAGTTGAAACACACAATGTTCACATCTATAAATGTTGTAAGCCCAATATTACATTGTCATTGCAATTATAATATTCAGTTTAGAGACTTTTACAGAAGCTGAGTAAATAAAACAGCAAGTATTTATATCATTTAAGATTATAACTGTGCTATTAATCTTTTATAAATCTCATTTGTTCCTGTAGATCTGAGTTAAAATTTGGAGT
>NW_008338715.1:7074075-7084610 GCF_000622305.1 Nannospalax galili | reverse complement strand
TTATAATAGAGAAGAAAAGAAATAAATATTTTTTTAATTGAAAGAAAATAAGCAATCTCCAAGTATACTAATCAGCGGGCAGCATGAATAAAGAAGGGTTTACATTTTCCTTATAAACATATCTGATAGAGGACAAGGACGCAACTGCATACAGGGATATTTACCCTCAGGAAATACATCTAGTTATGATCGCAGATTAATTAGAGAAATTTGGTAGTAAATGAATCTATCAATGTTCAGCCTCTTTAATTTCATGTTCCATTAATTTTCATTGGTATTGCAAAATATGATATATATTAACTGCTCTTATTAGCAATTGAGCTGGTTTGCAAATGGCTGGAAAAGTAGAAGGGTAAATCCACCCTGAATATTCTCAAAGGACTCACTGGTCATAGCACGTCATGAGTTGCTAGTTTTTTCAAATGCTTTTGCTGAATATCTAAAATTGATATGGGCAAAATGTTTATTCCAAAGGATCAATTGATAGTATTTATAATAAATTCAGAAATGTAGTTATTGTTTGCTTATTTTTGTTGGGTTGCTATTAAGGAAGCAAATCATATTGTTATACACAGAAGACTTAGCATGGTAACCTTTTCTATAGTTTGTGTTAAATTAATTTTGAATTTTGGATTGAGAATGATTTTAATTTAATTTGTATATTACATCTGATTGTGTAAATATTGAGTTAGCTAGGTTCTTTATTTTAGTTGTATATGTAAATCTGAAAAGGTATATCTAAATTAGTTAAAAAATCTTTCAGGAGTAATTGAAATAAACTCATCAGAATTAAATAAAAGTCCATAGATAGAACAGCTTCTGGTGAACATTATTGAGAGAGCAAATAATCTCATCTTTTTGTATCTGTCTTTCTGACTCTGTCTTTTCTCTATCTCTCTCTATATCTATCTATATATATATATAATTTATATATATGATAGATATAGATACATATATCATCTCTATATATATTTAAGTACCGTTTTTCTGTGTGTGTCTATTTCTCTCTCTCTCTCTCTCTCTCTCTCTCTCTCTGTCTCTCTGTATGTGTGCATCTGGTGTGTTGTGTTTCTGTCTATTTCTCTCTTCCTGCTGGGAAAAGAAGAGACATTTTTCCTTAAGCATGTGGGCACTGGAAGGACAACTGTGCTTGAGTGGATGGGTGGATGGCTGCATACCCAAGGGTACATGGGCAGTGCAAATTCGATTCGACAGTAAAAAAAATAATGCAATGACATAATGTTGGGTAAGGAGGGGTATATAATCAAAATGTACTCTATGAAATTCTCAAAGAACTAATAAAACAACAGATCAAAAAGCATTGTACTAGTCCTTCTGAAGAGAAACCGCAAACATCTGTCAGGTGACACCTGAATTGATCATACATCTCTCCCTCCTTTGGCTCTGTTTATACTACTATACACTGTTGTCTGCTATAGCATGATAATGTTCTGTTCCTCATTCCTCTGCAATGTTTTTACTCTCTAGGACTATTTGAGTTTTCAATCCTCGTGTTTTTTTAATTTCTCAGTAATGAAATTCACTATCAGTGTTATTTCCTTCACTTAGTGAGATAATCATAGATTTCTTTCAGTTAGGCTACTCCTTTGGTTATTTGGCAGTATGTATATTTGTTCTATTATTTCTTCCATTTTACTCTTTCCACTTTCTATTATACCCTCTATTATTCTCCCTTTCTCTCTCTCTCCCCCCACTTTCCTTGCTCTTTCATCTCATTTTTTTTAAATTGAAGCAAGGTCTCCTGTTGCCATATCACTTGTAGCACCAGCACTACAAATCGCACTCGGAGGTCGGGTGAGCGGCTGAGGACTTGAAAAAGGACACGTCAGCAGGTCACTTGTGTGTAGAGAATTTCCTTTATTGCCAGAACAGCCTGCTATATATATCACGCTCCAGCCTAGTCGAAAAGTCCCAGACAAGTGGAAGAAACACCAGGGCTCGCCTCAGCTGCAGAGAAGCACAATAACAGGAACTTGTGGGTGGGTCATGTGGTACTGAGTGTTCTGGTAACTGTGGTCAACAGCCAGGGTGCAACCCAAGATCAGCAGAGAATCCGGGGATGGGTTCCCACAGCTCCCCCTTTCATTTAGTATAAATAGTCCCCTGTCTTAGGTCATCCAGGTCATTAGCGCATATCTTACCCGTCATGGAGGAACCTGCTCAGGCCTCACAAGTCCTCTGTCTTAGGTTGATATGCGCCCCCTAGATCTTACCCATCACTGGGTACCTATTTTTCTGTAGATTTAGCCAAATTTGTGCTGAGAGATTCTCTGCTGATAGTGTCAACAGCACCTTTCGGCTATACATATGCCTCTGAATTTGCCTCTTGCGTAAGCGGCAAAGAAGCATCAAGGCTAGAACCGCAGCACCCAGGACCAGGAGGCCTAGGGCAATGGATCCACTCCATTCCTTAAACAGTTTTCCAACTACATGGAGACCCTTTACAAAAGCCTCCCCGGACACGGGAGGAACTCTTGTTTCATTTATAGATATAATTTGTTGCGTCAGCTGATGAGTATAATTTAGAAATTATGAATTTCATGGTTCTTGTAAGAACTTATTGAGCTCCTTCACAGCTACTGAGGCATTGCGCACCTTAGCAGAAGTGACACAGATATGGTTAAAGGTAGGAGAGCAGTCTAACATATGCATATCCCACAATGCATCAACTTGTTCCTGTAACAGAGCGGTTTGTTGATTTAATTTTAGGATGCCCAGTTGCAATAAAGAATTTATCTCACCCTGAGTATCAAGGGCCTATGCCACCTGTCCTGATAGTTTGTCCACAGTCTCAGCCATGACAGCTGTTTGAGCAAAAGCTACTGCAGCTGCAGTGGCGGCTGCGGCAGACACAGCGACTGTTGCAATGATTGCCGCGGTGATTCCAAAATCCCTCTTCTCCCTTATGAGGTGAACTGGGTAGCTGCCCGGCACATTGACCGGCATCGGGACAATGCCCAGGACCTGTACCAGGATAGCCGAGCTCGCAGGACCCCAGCAGCTGCGCAGGTGGCACGTTTTCTCACTGCAGTTTAAGGCATTATTTATCTCTGAGAGAGAATTAATAGTGACTAGGAAGAAGAAAGGGGGAAACATGCAAGGGTCGGAAGAGGGGGTTATATTTTTACTATGCCATGTGTTTTTAAACTGGAGGCTACCCTCAAAGGTGGCAGAGGTAGTCCAGGAAATAGTGCTATTGAAATAATGTGCCTCCCTCACTACTAGAGGGACAGCATCCATGCAGGCATAAGGTCTGCAGAGGAACATCCCTGCGAAAGTAGGGATCCCCGCCGTCATCATAGGGTTTCTGTAATGAAAGGGGGATGCTTGTGTGGTACTATTTTTAAATGGAAGCCGAGGTCCATACCACCAGAGGGGGTCATCTGAGGTATTAAGTCACCAAGGCTCTTTGGTCACATAGTCACCCCATAATATAGAGACAACAGCCTCAAACTGTAGGGGGCCAGGCCAACACCGAGGCCCCTGCAGAGGAGGTAAAGAAAAACCAGTGTAATTACCGTTGAAATTGATGAGACCCCATATTCCTTCCAGCCCAAGCACAGAGGCATTTGAGGAATTGGCCTGAAAGTCTTCGACTGACCAATTACTGAGGACAATGTAAGGCCCTAAGAGGGAGTTACTGCTATTAAGTAAAGAAATATTAAGAACCTTAGAAAAGCAGAGGGCATTGGAGAGATCAAAACTGCCTGTAATATTACCCATTTCCCAACTCACAGGTATAGCAGCCTTCCCTAATGTGTAGCTGGTACTGACCACCATTGGCCAGACAAAACTGTCAATTTCCACTGGCATCAAGATTGGGGGATTCTTCACCAACGCCCATCTCATTTCCTGGCTGCCATGCCTCAAGAAGTGTAGACACAGCACGCACACAATGCTCAGGGACCCAAATAGGTGTTCAGCATCCTGTGGAAAAACACAAACAGATCCTCGGACCCAGACTAATACCGGGTCTGGGCCTCTCCAGTTTCCTGAGGAAAGATCCTTCCATTTGACCAGAGGCATAGCTGACTCCACATTCCCAAAAATCCTAGTGGCCAACTGCAAAAGCCGATCCACAAAGTCTGCAAATGGCTCTGAGGGTCCTTGTAATACTTTGGACAGCTGTTCTCCAGCCCCCTTGTTAGGGAGTTGCTTCCAAGTCTGGATGGCAGCAGAGGCCACCTGTGCATATACCGTGGGATTGTACACAATCTGGGCAGCTAAGGTAGAATACACGCCTGTGCCTGTTAGCATCTCCACATTCCTTTGTGGGAATCCCGCGGCAGCATTGTGCGCAGCGGTCTGGAGGTAGTTCTCCTGATACTCACTTCTCCAGAGAAGATACTGCCCTCCTGACAATACTGCCAGGCAGAGCTGCTGCCAGTCACTAGGTGTGCAATGCAGAGCCGAGAAGGACTCTAGGATAGATTGTGTAAATGGGGCATGGGGTCCATAAGCGCTGACTGCCTCCTTGTTGTTTTATGTCTTTAAAATTTAATAGATTATGCTGTCGAAGCACCTGCCCCTGTTGATTGGGGTTTGGAACCTCTATGACAGGGAAGAAACCCCCCCGGACCCCCACGAGGCACCGAGGGTTGTGGTGTGCCCGAGCGGTAGGTGCAGCTAGGATTTTGAGCTGGGGGACATGAATTAAGTTTGCATTTCCTCAACTTTCTTCATAGAACCCTGATATCCCACTCTAAACTGCTCTCCTTGTTCTCAGACTCTCCGCCTGAGGACTCAGAGGTCCCAGAATCTTCCCCATCCTCAGCCTCCAATGCTTGAAGTGACTTTTCAGATTCGTTTTCTTGGGCCCCCTCAAAAGCCATTTTAACCTCGGCTAGTTTTTCTTTCACTTTTGCATTATCACTAAGGAGTGTGTCCCGTACCAGTCTCCATAAAGAAAACATGGCTATAGGGATGCTCTTGGGGCCCTTTTCATGTAAGACTTTTCGTAAATCCTTCTTGACCTCCTCCCATTCCGGGATATTAAGACCCCCAGAATATATAAACCATGGACTGCTGTGTTGTAAAACCTTTATAAAATCCTTAGCTGTGCATGTCTTAATACCAGTTCCTTGTTTCTTTAGCAGTTCCACTAACTGGTCTTCTAACAGACGAGTAGACCCTGTGGTCCCCATATCACCAATTCACACTCCCGGGTGATCCTTCAGCACTGTCCCTTCTTTCCCGATCTCAGTGGGACCTCAACTTGTAGCGCCAGTACTACAAATCACACTTAGAGGTCAGGCGAGGGGCTGAGGACTTGAAAAAGGAAACGTCAGCAGGTCATTCATGTGGAGAGAATTTCCTTTATTTCCAGAACAGCCTGCTATATATATATTGCTCTCCAGCCCAGTCGAAAAGTCCCAGACAAGTGGAAGAAACACCAGGGCTCCGCCTCAGCTGCAGAGAAGCACAATAACAGGAACTTGTGGGTGGGTCATGTGGTACTGAGTGTTCTGGTAACTGTGGTCAACAGCCAGGGTGCAACCCAAGGTCAGCAGAGAATCAGGGGATGGGTTCCCACAATCACTCAGTCTGAACTCTACCTGGTTTTAGAGCTGAGGATGACTTTAAACTTGTGAACTTCTAAATCTCTTGCCTCCAACTCCCACATGTGGATTAGAGATGTGAACTGCCAATCTGCTTATGCAGTGCTGGAGAAAGATCCAGGGCTTCATACACAGAAGGCAGTGTACCAACGCAGTTATATCCCAGCCCCAATTTTACATTTCTAGAAGCCTTTCTTCATTACTTATCTTATATAGATATAAAAAATTCAAAATAGAGTGCTAAGAAAGTAAAAAATGCTACCAAGAAAGAATTATATCCATTTAATATAGAATAAAATAGAATAATTTCCTAAATAAATTTGTCTAGAGTATAATGCATAAGTTGTCTACAAAGGAGTTTAAAAATTATAAACAGGATTTCACACAAAAATTCAGTAAAACAGAAGAAACATTTAAAAATCTCTTTTTCAGAGCTAGAGAGATGGCTCAGTGGTTAAGAACACTAACTGCTCTTTCAGAGGACCAAGGTTAAATTTCTAGCATTGACATGGCACCTAACAACAGTCTGTAACTCCAGGTTCATGGGAATTTGACACACCCTCTTCTGACCACTGTAGGCATCCCATGAACATGGCTGAACTTATATATGTGCAGGCAATACTCTCATACACATAAAATGAAAATAAGTAATAAATACTTAAAAAACAATGTTAAATTATTTTTCTTGAGCAAAAAAAGAGTTTACACTTTGAGAAAGTCTTTTATATTTATGTTAGATAGTGATGCTAATTTTTCAGGCATATATTTATAGCTTCAATGGTTGAAAGCCATCATGAGCAAGAGATAAGCAATCCTTACAAGCCAGGTGTGAGTCTCCTCTTGATGGGTGATTGATCTCTTAATGTTCAATTTAATCTGACTTACGTGTATTTTGGTGCGGATTCTTTATCTGTATTCAGACATCTGTACTATATTTCTTTTAGTGTCCCATATACTTTTTGTATCAGGATAACACCAGTCTTTTAACTTGAGTTCAGAAGTACTGTCTCTCAAAGGTCTTATGTCTTAATGCCATCATAATGGACATTAGTATGTTAAGAAATGAATTCTTGATAGAATACAAGTATTTATCCATAGCATCCTTCTTGACCATTTTCCTTGTTGAAGTATATTTTAATTCTTATTTTTGCTGATTCTGCTTCTTGGTGTTGTTTCATACACACATCAGTGGATCTTTCTGATGACCTGCAATTACCCAAACGATTGCAACAAATAGAACTCAAGGGATAGGGATGCAATAGTAGCTTACCTTAGTGGACACATCAAATCCGGTCAACCATAGCTTTTTTTTTTTTTTTTTCTTCTTCTTGGATTTGAATAACCTTATTGTCTACTTTATATTTTTGAAAAATATCACTTCTAGTGTCTCAACCAAGGATGAGTTAGAAAAGTTAGAAAGAGCCTTTAATTGCTTCTTTGACCAAATTTGTTCTATCTGGGGTTTATTTGTGCCCCTTCTTGGTTAGCAGTACTTTGAAGCATGGCTGGGAAAGAGTTAGAAGGCAACTATTCACATATGCTCTGGGAGTCTGGATTATAATTCCAGCTTTGTTTTGAAAGATACCTAGTGGTCTCTGGTTCTTCCTTTTTCTTCAAGTTAAAGTTGTCATTTTTAAACTTTTGGTCTACAATTGTTTTTTCTCTTGTGAGTTCTCTCTGATTTTTTTTCTATTCATTCTAATTCACCTACTGCCTATATACCCTTTCTTCTCTATCCACTTTATTTCTTCTCTGGTTTGATTTTATTAAAGATAATTCTGAGTTGAATTGGCACATTTTGAGTATATAACATTCTCCAAAGTGAGCACCACAAGCCCTCTCTACACATTTTCTCTAATTTTCTTCAAGCGGTTACCACTTTTAATTTTCTTTTCAACTAATTAGCATCTTTTTATATATTCCCATTTGAAGTTCTACCTGATCCAGTTTCTGTTCACTTTTCCAGAATTTTCCATTTATAAGCCAGCATTTCAAATTTCTTAGGTAATTAGGTACACTGACCCTTTAAGGATTGATTCTAAAGAACATATTTATGGACTCTCCAAACAACTACATAAGGGTGAAAACATAAGAAAGTTAAATGGAAGTCAATGGGATATGTTATCAACTTATAAAAGGCTTTGAAATTATTCAGGTAACTTTCTATTTAAAATTTATTTCAGTCCCACCAAAAGATTAACAAAGAGGACAAAGAAACAGTGGGAAAAATATCTCTGCACTGGATAGCTTCAGTTGTCAACCTTGATACCTGATACACTTTGAAGTAGAAACCTCAGGTATTGAATTGTGCCTGTCAGACTCGTCTGTTGCCATGTTGGTGAAGAATATTCTTGATTGTTGAATGATCTGAGAAAGGGCCCAGCCCACTATGGATGGTAACACCCCTGGACATGTGGTACTGGGTTGTAAAAAAAAAAAGCAATAAGAAGCATTCCCCATTGGTCTGTACTTCAGTTCCTGCCTCCAGGTTCCTACCCTGAGTTCCTGCCTGACATTCCTCAATGATGGTTGTGAGCCAAATCAATACTTTCCTACCCAAGGTAGTTTTGCTCAGAGCAGTTTATCACAACAATAAAAACCAAACTAGGACATACAGATATGTATAAAAAGCCATATTGTCATGTTAAACAAGTAAATTCAAATTCTTGTACCAGAAAAACAAATTGAATAAAGATATAATACAAAGAACAGATGAGAATTGCTTCATGTAAAGCAACCATTTAAGATGGCTCATGCCTAAACTTTCAAAATAAATGCTTTAAGATCATTTTTCAATTATCTAAATATGTTTAATTGTGCATTATATATATATGTGTGTATATAGTATTTGCTATATCTGGATAATATTAAATTAATTTATACAATTACTTGAAGTTATTGTAAGTAGCTTGGATATAAATTGAATATTTCTTTAACTCACTGAAATGTGGCAACTAATTAAAACACTTTTCAAGTTGATGTGAATATGGTGATTTGAATGTAAATGTCCCCCATAGGCTCCAAGCATTTGGACATTTTATTCCCAGTTGGTGGTGCTGTTTTGGGAGGTCTTAGAAAATGTGGTCATGCTGGAGGAAGCTCGTCACTCGGGGTGGGCTTAGAGAGTTCTTAAGCCTTGAGAGATCTCCAGTTGCTGCTCTTGCTTCCTGTGCCTGCTTGAAGATGTGAGAGCTTAGCTTCCACTCACTCTCCAGCCACCTCTGCCACCATGGACTGACTCTTTCGTGCCATGATGGACTGACTCTTGCCCCTTTGGAACCATAAGCTAAATAAACTCTTCCTTTTATAAGGTCCTTTGGTCATGGTGTTTATATCATAGCAACAGAGAAGTGACTAATGCATGTGACGTAGGTAAATTTTGTCTAAACAAAATTAGTTTAATATTTTTGATTTATTGAAAGAGATATGCCAAGTAGCTGTCATCAAGTACACTATTCTTTGCCATATTGCTTAGATTTTCTCCTCCAAAATAATTGGTTGCTTCTATTAGATATTTCAATTTAAAAAATGAACTTAATCTAAGGAAAAAATAGTTTATTATTAAATAATTATTTGAAATATGTTACTGTATGTCAAACAAAGCAATGAAGCAATCCAAAAATCTCCACATTTAACTTATTTAGGTCTTTTCAAATTTCAAAGCATGCATGTACTCTAACATAATTATTAGGAAAATAACTTGAGATGACAACTAGCCTTATGCAATGTTATAAGATGTCTTTCTAGAAATAACATTATTTCTCAACTTGAAAAAACATAAAGTGATGTTAAACAACATAATAATTAAATTTATGGATCATTTCTTAATATAATAAATATTAAAACCTACTTGCTAAGTCAAAATTTAAATTTATGTAGTTTGGCATGTTTCTTGGTATGGAGAATCTAAATATATTTGTTCTTTCAATAAATGTGATTTTTCCATGTGAAAAATTATACTATGAAATGGGCATATCTATAAAATTATAAAATGGAATAGCCTCAATTGTTATTCTACCAGTGGATGTGGCTAAATAAGACATACATCCTCCACAATCCACAGTTACATACCTATCTTCTTTAGAAGAGATTACTAAGAGTTAAAAAATTAAAATCAAGGAGCTGGAGAGATGGCTCAGCAGTTATGAACACTAACTGCTCTTCCATAGGACCTGGGTTTGATTTCCTGCATACACATGGTGACTAATAACCATCTATAACTCCAGTCTCAGGGGAATCCAATGCCCTTTTCTGACCTCCAAGGGCATTGCATGACATGGGTACACTTACCTCCACGCAAGACATATACTCACGCACATAAAATAAAAATAATAAAATATTTTAAATATTATAAACAATATATGCAAATAAATCTAGAAATACACAAATATATATAAAGCATAAAAAGATGCAGCATGTGTTTTAATAAGAAATCCATACCGATTATAACAGCTATACTTTCTTTAAGGCAGAGAGAGACTTTAATGATACCTCATGTATCATGATTGGCTATTTTAGAATGAGACACAAAAAGACAAAATAAAGTGGAACTAAAAGGAATTTGGAAGTTGAAGAGATCTTGGAAAATGATTTTTATGTGAGAGTAGTATGGCTACAGATTTGAATCAACTTACCAAGATTTCTTCCTTGAAAATGAAATTAAATATCAAAATGTATTGGTGTATGTAAAAAGACACAGCTTTCTTGGACTACTGGTCTTCTTAAAATACAACATATGTTTGCTTACTTTGGAAAGCATATGATTAGGATATTAAGAGCTTCTATGTCTTATCAGAAGAATTTTTTGTTTAATTTCAATGTTTATTATGGTCTGAAACATTGAAAAGTCTAAAGATCTCACACTTTCAAAAGAGTTTATCTTACTTGTTCATCTAGTCACTTAAATTTTGATACTGTTAACATTTACCAACTCAAAACATCATTAAAATCTAGTTC
>NW_008338715.1:7071180-7073996 GCF_000622305.1 Nannospalax galili | reverse complement strand
GTCTTAATTTTATTACATATAATTATATATTACTAAAATAAGTAAAATTTAGACCACTACAATAATTATTTCAAAATTATATGTAATTTGTAGAAATTTATAAATGTTCTTATGGTCTATGGTGTACCTTGGAATAAATTTGTCAGTTATAATTGCATTTTATCATAACCACATTTCCTTGTCCAATGAGCTCTTCAATCTTGCCCCTTTTAAGCCCTTTTTATCCTCAAAGCATAGCTATTATTCTCTGATCAACATCTACAATGAGCTCAAGGCTAGAAAGTTACATAACAACGTTTGTTAAATGACCCTCTATCACTGGGATGTGCATGAGCAGAGATTTGGAAAACTCAGCAAAGAAGCTAATGGTCTTACTAACTCAAAATCAAACAAAATGCTTAAGTACATGGAATCAAACAGATTAAAGTAAATATTTATAAACATATGTTTTTTGTCTTGAAAAACTTCTGACTACCTAATATTGTAATGTCTGGATTTAATGAATGTTTTCTATTCATACACATTATTGCCTTCTATTATTTTAATTTATAAAAATTAAAAATGTAAACACACTATTTTTTCCCATGTCTTATCCTTCCAGAATCTGGAAAATCTAATGAAATATTTTACTTTAATGCTGTTGTGATTAGAGAACATATAGTTATTTAAACAAATATAATAAATGTACATTCAACTTTAAATAGTCACAATTGAAAATAAAAATTGTCAGTCTCCAAGGGTTTGACTAAAATGTCATTTTTAAGGGATTTTGCATAGAGTCAAACATGACTACACAGCACTCAAAAAGTAAAGTAGACCTCATAGAGCCAATGCCTCCAACACCTTTGGGGAAAACCTGACCTTCTACATGATTTTCAACTTCTTCAGCATTAGAAGACACAGGAAACCTGAGCTACCCTAAGAACATTATGTAGAGACTAATTTAAATCATACTATTAATCAAATGGACCTAACAGATGTCTTTTTAATATTCCATCCAAGCACCAAAAATACACTTTCTACTCAGAACCCCATGGAACTTTTTCAAAAATTGACCACATAATGGGCCAGAAAACAAGCCTCAACAAATACAAAATACAAAAAAATTGAAATAATTGCATGTATTAGATTGGATCACAATGCAATAAAGCTCAAAATCAACACTGGACAAAGCCCTACTCACTACACGAATTCATGGTGATTAAACATTACATGCCTAAACAGCAAGTGGGTCAAAGGAGAAATTTAAAAAAATAATAATAATATCTGGAATTCAACAAAAAGACAATATAACACAACACAACCTCTGGGACACTTTAAAAGTAGTCCTAGAGGGTAGTTTATAACTCTAAGTGCCTATGTTAAAAAATTAGAAAGAGCTCAAATAAATGACGTAACACTGCTGGGAAGGCAAGAACAAATAAAACACAAACCCAGGACAAGAGAAGAAATAACAAAGTTCAGATCAGGATTAATGAAATAGAAACAAAGAAAACAATACCAAGAATCAATGAGTCTAAGACCTGGTTTTTGAAAAGCTAAACAAGATAGGCAGACCCTTAGCTCAGTTAACCAAAAGAAAGAAAGAGCAAATCCAAATCAACAAAATCAGAGATGAAAGGGGAAACATCACAACAGACATCCAAAAGATCCAGAGAACTATAAAGGAATATGTTTAAAACCTATATGCTACTAAATCTGAAAGTCTAAAAAAATGGATGGATATCTGAAATCATGGGAACCACCAAAGTTAAACCAAGAAGAGATCAACAGTTTAAACAGACCCATAACATATAAGGAAGGAAATAAAAACAGTAACACAAAGCTCCCAACTAAAGAAAGCCCAGGCCCAGATGGATTTAAGAATACAAAAAGAAATTGAAACAATAATACAAAACCTCCCGACTTAAGAAAGCCCAGGTCCAGATGGATTTACAGCAGAATTCTACCAGGCATTTAAAGAAGACCTCCAACCAATACTACTTAAAGTATTCAAAATGATAGAAACAGAGGTAGAACTCCCAAATTCCTTCTATGAAACCAGCATCACTCTAATACCCAAACCAGGAAAAGACACAACCAAAAAAGAAAACTATAGACCTGCATCCTTAATGAACATAGATGCAAAAATTCCCAACAAAATACTTGCAAACCACATATAGACACACATCAAAAAGATCATTCACCATGATCAAGTAGGATTTATTCCAGAGATGCACATATGGTTCAATATAATCAAGTCAAAGTCAATAAATGTCATTAATTATGCAATGAACTCAAAGACAAAAACCACATTCTCATCTCAATAGATGCAGAAAAGGCTTTTGACAAAATTCACCGTGCATTTATGTTCAAAGTCATGGAGGGAATGGGACAAGAGGGAACATACCTCGGCATAATTAAAGCTATATACAACGAATGCACAGTCAACAACAATTTAAATGAAGAAAAACTGGAAGCATTCCCATTAAACTCAGGAAGCAGACAAGGATGTCCACTATCTTCACTCCTTTTCAACATAGTGCTTGAAATTCTTGCTAGAGCAATAAGACAAGAAAAGGCAATTAAGGGAGTACTAATTGGAAAAGAAGAGGTCAAACTATCTCTTTTTGCATATGATGTGGTATTATCGATAAGAGATCTCAAAAGTTCCACCAGAGAACTCCTAGAACTGGTCAACACTTTCAGTATAGGGGCAGGTATAAAATCAATCTATTAAAAACTTGTAGCTGTTCTATATACCAATAACAAGCAATTGGAGAAAGAGTAAAAGAAAATGTTCCCATTCACAATTACTGCAAAATAAATAAATAAAT
>NW_008338715.1:7049221-7071080 GCF_000622305.1 Nannospalax galili | reverse complement strand
TAAAAAAATCTTGCAATAAATCTGGCCAAAGACACCAAATATCTTTAAAATGAAAATGTTATTTAAGATTGAGATTGAGGAAGACATCAGGAGATGGAAAGACTTCCCATGTTCATGGATTGGAGGCATTAATTTTGTGAAAATGACCATCCTACTAAAAGCAATATATAGATTCAATGCAATCCCAATCAAAATCCCCATAACATAATTCACAGAGTTAGAAAAAGATATCCTTAAATTCATATGGAAGCACAAAAGACCTCAGATAGCCAAAGTATCCATGAGCACAAAAAGCAGTTCTGGGGGGATTACAATATCAGATCTCAAAGTATACTACAGAGCTATAGTCATAAAAACAGCACAGTACTGGCACAAAAATTGACACATAGATCAATGGAACATCATTGAAGACCCAAACCTGAGTCCACACAATTTCAGCCACCTGATATTTGACAAAGGTGCCAAGAACACACAATGGAGGAAAGATAGCATCCAACAAATGGTGCTGGCAAAAATGGATCTCCACCTGTAGAAGAATGAATCTAGATCCTTATCTTTTATCTTACACAAAAGTCAACTCCAAATGGATCAAAGACCTCAATGTGAAACAGGAAACCCTGATATATTAGAAGAAAATATTGGCAGTAACTTACTAGATGTAGGTGTAAGAAAGGATTTTCTAAATCAGACAGTGGCTGCTCAGGAATAAGGTCAGCAGTCAACACGTGGGACCTCATTAAACTAAAAAGCTTCTACACAGCAAAAGAAACAATCCAAACAGTGAAGAGAAAACCCACAAAAAGTGAAAAATCTTTACCAGTGACACCATCTGACAGAAGTTTAACATCCAGAATATATAAAGAACTTAAAGAACAAAGAAGCAAGAAATGAAATGATACAATTACAAGATGAGCTAAAGATCTAAACAGAGTTCTCAATGAAAGAAATAAAGATGGCCAAGAAACATTTCAAAAGAGGCTCAAAATCATTAGTAATTAGGGGAATGAAAATTAAAACAACTCTAAGGTATTGCTATCACCTTATTCCAACCAGACTGGCTAGGATCAAGAGAACAAATGATACCAAATGCTGGTGAGGATGTGGAGAAAGGGGAACACTCATTCACTTCTGGTGGGATTGCAAACTCATGCAACCCCTATGGAAAACAGTGTGGAGAACTCCTTTTAAAGAACTAAAAATGAACCTACCATATGACCTGGTTATATCACTCCTTGGCATATACCCAAAGGATTCATCCAATTTTAGAGACACTTGAATAACCATGTTTGTTGCTGCTCTTTTCATAATAGCTAAGAGATGGAAGCAACTTAAGTGCTCCGCAACGGACGAGTGGTTAACAAAAATGTGATATATTTACACTTTGGAGTTCTTCTATTCAGCAGTAAAGAAAGATGAAATAATGAAATTTGTAGGTAAATGGATGGATCTAGAAAATGTTACACTAAGTGAAGTAACACAGACTCAGAAAAATTAACACGTGTGTTCTAACTCATTTGTGGCTCCTAGTACCAAATCCTTTTAAATTCCATTTCTTTTTAATAGGATGATGCTGTACAGCAGTCTCTTCTGCATGAAATAACTACTATCATCACGACTTCAGCAGTGCCTGATTGCTGAACTTTGTCACAATTGGAGTTGTTGTTGGTTGTGCTCCTTCATTAAAGGAGGGCCAAGCAGGGTCATTGGACCCTCACCAGAGTATCCAGACAGTCTTTCCAGCCAATTATATGTAATTTGGCCCTAATCACACACGGCCTCCTGGATTTGGGGAGGGCTTCTGGGGAAGGCTAGGAAGAGAAGGCATGACCCATTCTGGGTAAAGGCTTCCCAGTGTGCATACACTCAGGTCATTCATACGCTTTAACATTCCCTCAGTTATCTCAGTAAGTAAGCTCAGAAAATTCATTGGTTCCCCAGTAAAACTTTAATCAAACATTGGTTTGACACTAGAGGCTTAAAAGGGAATAAGCATTGTTTAGTATCCCCAGGAAAAGTATTCTCACAACAGATGGAAAATTTATTTGTTAATGTTATTATGTCTCATAATTATTTGAAAAAGAAAATGAGAATGTAAAAGATGTTAAAAGGATATGGGAATGAAGATAACTTCCAAAATAGAAAAAGCGAGGAAAGCCTAAGCAAGTGATGAAGGTCTGTGTAGGTTTGTTATGATATATGACAGATGAGACAAAAATAATACATACATAATCTTAAATTTTTAAGATCATATTTTAGTTAACTAATTTAAGTAAGAAAATATGTATCTAGTCAAGATTTATCTGAGAACATATGGTTTTTTTTTTTTATCCGAGCTTTATCTACACAGCACAGTAATTAAAAGTACCAGACTGGTGGAACTAACCTCATTAGATGTTTAACAGCCATACTTTGAGGCCTATACTAATCGGTCAGATGGACTTAAAGGACAGTTCTTGCCCCTTGCCCTCCAAAGTCGACTATGTTCCAGAAGACTATGGAAGATTTCTCAAAATGTCCTATAACTATGGTGAGTCACCTGTCCTCTTGTTCAGGGAGGCAATGGAGACCCCACCAGATGTACTTGAGCCAGTGTCCAGTCTGAAATAGGTGAGGTAACTCAGAGGAAACATTTCCTCCATGCTTCCAAGTGAAGCCAGCCATAGTCTAGTAGGACCTTTGACTTATCTTCACATAGATGGAACTGGTAAAAGAAAGGAGCCAGGGCTCCTCCCAAGCCCATGTGACTCCTGAGGAACAGGTCCTCAAACAACCTAAAGTGTAAATATAAATTGATTTATTTCGGCCAACTGTATGGCCTTAAACACCAAAAAGGAAAGTATAACCAAAGAGTAAAGTGATTAGTATATTTCTTTCAGAGTTCAAGGGATTATACTTTTGAGACATTAGACTTAAGTCCATATAAAAAGTTATTTAGAGAATTATCTCTCATTGATGATTTTGTTCTGAATCAGAAAGTGCTGCTCAAATGTAAGACTGAAAATCTTGGTCTGCAATACTGTAGCTCAGGGAGACACCTGCTATTCTAAAATGATGGCCAAATTTGTTTTCTCCCCCTATCTAGAAGCATTTGGGAGGGAACTGACACTGATTATAAGAACTCCAACAGCTATCCAAATGCCTGAAAGCAAATCCTGAATCCATCAGTCTCAAGTCCAGCCTTGGCAAACAAAAGGAAAATGAGGAGGAATCCAATAGAGGGATGCTTTTGGAAGCTCGCACCAAGAAATTCCATTGGACTCCCACATGAACATTTGAAATTTGCCCCGTTCTATCTTTTTTCTAGTTCCCAGTTGGGAACTTGTAATGCTAAGTACTCTTGCCTTTACTTCTCCTTCACATCTCCTATTCATCAGTCAAAGACTTTCTTTTCCCCTTACAGATAAGAGTTATGCTATTTGGGAGTCTTTTAGATAGACCCACTGAAGGGGTACTCCAATTGCTTCACCCTGCCTCCCTATTAAGCATGGCAGAAGCCAGTGTCTGCATCCTGATTCCCTATCCACAAGGTGGGTAATATTTTCAGAGGATGGTGTAATAAGAATATCAGGTAGGAATTGACTAGATAGTTAGTGTAAAGAGACCCCAGTGAAAAGTATCCAGCTTCTGGGCTAAAAGTCAAATGTCCTTGGGCTTCTTAGTGACATACTCCATTCCAAAAGCCAAAACTACCTAGAGTATTTGGAAGCTCTTACATAATCCTTAAAAGATTTTAGGGCTACCTCTTCAGAGGGGAGAACGTTAAAGTAGCAAAAAGACCCATAATACAAAAAAGAAGAGTACATGAAGATACCAGAGAAAAGTGATGGGGAGATATGGGAGGAGTGGAGGGGAGGGAGTGGGCATGGATTTGATAAAAACACCTTATATGCTTATTTCCCTGTATGAAATACTCAATAAAGTATTTAAAAAAGAAAATGGTAATTTATCCAAATGTATTAATATTTAGCCTGAAAGCTGATAATAATTTCTTGGCATGACTTTCTGATGTCAAGATTATTTGATTCCAATATTTTTGAAAAGCACAACAAGGTAAAGTTGGAAAGGACTGGGCAGTCAGTTATCCTGATGCACTTTGGAAATAATCAGGTCAAACCTAATATTAATATATAAACAGGAATGGCCTCACATTATGTATCTTTTGTTAAACAGTGGTACAAATGTAAAACTACATTTATAGTTGAGTGAAAATCCATAGTCCTACCATAGGGGTTACTTGATTACAATTCTCTAACAGTCCTTAGGCTATTTTTCTCTTTCATTTCAGTTCCCACTTTGTTATCCATCTGCAAATTGAAATGGGTCCATTTTTTTCTAGCTTCCTTTCTACTTTCCAATACCCTGCACAATCTTCAAACTAATTATTCCAATTTTTCTGTTACTTTCTTGACTTGGTTTCAGTGAGAACTAGCATTGCTCTTTCACTGCTGAATCTAGATGGCTTGACATAAACACCAAATAACCATTACAGCCCATCAACTGTAAGCATTCTTTGTACTTGTTGTTGTGTTGGTAACTCAGAAAGTCCTTTGAAATACCTGATGACATCTTCAAAGATATTCAAACTGCAATCCAGGAAATTTATAACATTTTACTGCCAGCCTCATTTTGCCATCCAAAAGTTCCTGGGTCTCATGTCAACTGTTCTTTGGACTAATGAGCTGAGTTTCAGATGTTGATGCTTGTCTTTACTTTTATCTCTTTAGAAATGTCTTTATTAATTTCTGGCCTTTTACACTTTACAGAAATATCTTCTACTCCTAAGTGGTACATTTAAAATCCAATAGATTTTTTCACAAATATTTGTTTTGTAAATATTTTTAAGGAAATTTGAAGAGAAAAATGGAAATAGAGTCACCCGATCCAGGATTCAACTAAGCCTTAATGAACAAATGCTGGCTAAAAAAATGCACTTTTATTGTTCAAAGGAAATGGGAATCCTTTAGTTACATTGGAGACAATGTAACTTTCAGTCAGCCTCTCCTATAACCATAGGGCCAAGACATTACCTTACTTTCTTTGTCTACCTAGTATACATTAAGAAAGAATCCTCATCAGTTTGAAAAATCTTCCGGTTTTAATATATGATCAAATTCTGTATCTACTCTCTCACTTATCGTCTTATCCTGCCTTTGATCAAAATACTGAATTTTTCCAGAACAGTGGAATTTCCTATTGTGATTTTTCTAACCATTGGCACTGCATCACCGCAGTTAGCTTCTTAGCTATAGATCTCTACTTGTTTTCAGAGTTGAAGTCAACATCCAAGTTAAAGAACTGTTTTGTAACTTAAAATTGATATGAGTCCTTTGAACTGTTGTCCTTTCAAGCCATAATGGGGAAGTTACAATTATCTACCCTTCTTCATGTAACTTGGTTAATTTCATATTTAAGGACTTTTGTAATAATATTCTGACTTTTCTGTTAACTTAAGATGCAGTGATTGCATTCAGTAAAAACTTACTCCAGTTTAACAGAAATGAAATCATTGAAACCATTTGAACATGGAATACATAGAATACAACTTTTTAAAAAAATCATTATGTTTGTGTGTGTGTGTGTGTGTTTGTGTGTGTTTGTGTGTATGCTAGGTGTGTGTGCTTAACCAAGGAGAACAGAAGAGAGTGCTTGATGCCCTGGATATACAAAGCAGTGTAAGCCAACACATGTGCCTGCTGGGAATTGAACTCCAGTCTCTGAAAGAGCGGCACAATCTTTAATATCTTGATAATAGCTGAGTCCTTTGATATATCACATAATCAGAAAAATAGTCACCAAAATTAAAGATGTCCAGTACGTCTCAGATGCAGTCATTAGAGAATCGTGTTACTAGATTATGTGAGAAACCCAAATAAGGAGGGATTATGCACAGAAGAAGATTTAGTAAAAAAAATGGTGAAAATTATTTACAAGCCAGGTGATGACAACATATTCTTTGGATATTATAACAAATACAGTATTTTTATTAAGAAAGATTTAAATCTATTTTGCCATCAATTTTTCAAAATCTGTCCATCATTGTCATATAATTAGTGACAGTTTATTAGGCAAAAGACAAACAATTATAATGATATTAAAAGCCTTGTAATTTTTTGTTTCTACACTGAGATAAAGGGGAAACAAAGCCACCAAAATTATGTTATAATCAGGTGGTAGCTAAGGACAATATTAAATGCCCTTGAACCTTCTCATTATCAGGCACTTACTCTTTTGTGTTATAAAGCTGGATTAGTAATTTACCTAATACAGTTTTAAAATTGAACATGTGAAAATATATTATCTAACATTATTATTTTATCTAATTGCTTAATTTTTCATTAGATATTTTATGACAAATTTATTTTTGTCTTCTCAAAATTTTGGTGTGGAGTAGGAATGATACTTCTGTTTCCAGAAGAAAGAACTTGCAGCATTTTTATACAGGAAGTGAGCTAGCATAGTAGGTCCATAGAACAAAAGTGAAATCAGTCTTGTACATATTTAACTAATAGAAATAGCTAAAGACTATGCTCCTAAACACTCCAAAGAGGGCACTGGTATACATTTGCTTGGCCCACAAATAGGCAACTTTGTTCTTATAGCTTCATGAAATCTGGAAGTTTCTAGTACATTCTTGGCTAAATCTGTAATGATTGCAAACGTTGAAAATTACTCTGAAGTGAGTGTGGTAGACGAGTCTAATTACTTTTACACAGATAAGACAAAATGGTTAAAATAGAATTATAATGAATTAAAACAGAATCTTGTAAACTGGAGTTAAATAAACTCTTATAAAGTGAATTGTACATGGGAGTAGTAAACATGATAATGTTATGGATGTTGATAAACCTGTCAGTGCCTAATATAGAAAAATAAATAAAATTCTACTTGATCCGACTCTTCAATAATAAACATATAAACACTCACCACAATAATTATTTCTAAATAATATTAAAGTCCTTTTGTTCTAGAAAGTGAAAACTAAAATACATTTTTAATATTCACATTATTTTGGAAATAACATAAATGGTTTTCCAAAATATTTAGTAAATATTTAATAATTCTTTTAAATTGTCTAAAGATTTGTCATAGAAGACTGACAAACAGGGATAGCAGAGGTACAGGGTCACATCTGTTACTGTGTGAGATGATGTGAGTCAAAAGAGTTAGAGAAGTCACAGCTTTCTGAAAACAGAGTATAAAAGGTAATTGTAGAGGAAGCTCAGAACATCAGAATGACAGTAGTAGTGTGTACATAAGAGACAGTGCTTATGAGGTTTCAGATGGGGACAAAGGGTCTACTGAGAGTAAGAATAAAGTCATTCACAATATATGTGGCAAAGAGTTTATTTGTAGTTTGTCTATACACTGAGACTATGAGGGATAATGAGCTTCAAGAGAGTGTAGTAATCAATCTGATGGAAGAAAGTCAGAAAATCCTAGAGTTCAGACTGCAGCATGGGTACCCTTGGCAGGCTTTAGTCAGTTTTAAGAAATGGTAGCAAAAGCAGAGAAGAAAGATTTCAGTAATGTAAATTTGATCAATGTTCTGTTTCAATTTTGGTTTGTGAAAAAGAAACTTACCACTCAGTTTCATAAATGGTAATATTGGGGTGGGATTTTCAGTGTTGCAGCTGTTTTTTAATCATCCATGTTACAAGTGACCTCTCACCCCTATTCTGTACAAAACGCTAATAATAGACCATTTCACTAGGTTAGAGATTTGTGGAATCATGTCGTTGGACTATCATTGATGCCTTGTCTATAGCAAAGATACCAGCTCATGTTTCTCCAGGTTCCAACACAAGAGTTTATGAATGGTCCCCAAACTACTGATGGAGGAGAAAATATATTTCAACTTCTGAAGACAGAAAATGGGGTATGGGATCATATGCATGATGTGCTGGCTATTGTATGACCTTCGTGTGAGAAATTAGATATTTAATTAAGTCTAAGCTGACTGCTCAGGAAGAAGTTGCCAATATAAGAGATGATTTACAATAGGAAATATACATGGCAATCCTCTTTCCTGAATTAGCCTGTGGTTTAGCTGGAAAACTGGAAAAGGTAGGATAAGATGGAGGTTTGTCATTTCTAACAGTTGGCAAGATACAAGGAAAAGAATATAAATTAGATCTATATTTAAGACCCCTTATTGAGATGCAAAAACCTGGAACCATTGGGGAAAAATGGATGATAAGAAGGAAGAAAACAGTAAAAAGGATAAGATGTCCCTCAGATTTGACCTTTAGCAGAGAGGACGAGAAAAATCTAAGATTCATTATGTGTGTGTTAGGGTGGTGTGAGGGTGGGTGTCTTAATAATCATTCAATATGGGCTGAAGAGATGGCTCAGTGGGTTAAGAGCACTGACTGCTCTTGCAGAGAACCTGGGTTCAATTCCTAGTAGCCACATGTGGCTAACAACTGTCTGTAACTCCAGTTCCAGGAGATATGACACCCTCTTCTGACCTCCACTGTGATAGCACAGCACTGGTGCACGGACATGCGTGCAGGAAATACATTCATACACATAAAATAAAAATAATTTAAAAAGTAATCATTTGATATAAGAAACTATGAAAATCAGGGAGTAGTCTTCATCTGAACTACTTGAATTTCAGAAAAAACCCTCAAGAAAGCAATGAAAAGGCCTCTCACAGCCTGACTTGTGAGGACAAGGGCACATATGGGATCTGTCCATGTGCAGTGGAAGTCTAGAAATGGAGTAGTCTAACTGCATTTCTCTTTGAGACAAAGGTCTGAAACAATACAAGGCAAATTGATCCTGATTGGTCATTTCATACCAGTTGTTAGGAGCACTTTATTATCTTAGGCTGAAGTCCCAATGACTCTCAGGGACCCTAAGACTATAGAGGAAGCATAACAGTTACTGAGAGAACCAGACCTGAGGGTGGCAATATGGGATGCCCAGTTCACTGGGTAGATTAGACTATGTTTACACAAGACTAGAATATTCAGCAGGGACCTGGGACTGGAATGAGGCCTTAGTGACTTTCCTGAAGCCCATGATGAGACATGCTCTTGTAAAGTACAGTAAACTGAAAAATATGAATGATATGACTAGCATGTAAATCTGGTTTATAAAGTGAAAAGGCAATCAGGAAGGGATGAGGAAGGGCAAAGCTGATAAAATGGTTTGTCCAGGTTACTTGAAGCAAATGTGGCAAGATTTGTGTTGAGCTGGAGTTCCTAGGATAACAAAAATAACTGAAAATTAAATGCTGTGCCTAGTGAGCTTCCTGAAAAATGCAAAGCCCAAACCACAGTTTACAGATGCTATACATGATAAAAGGATATCAATGAAAATGACTGAGCAAGTTGTGTACATTCTCTCCAACAAAGCACACTGGGAATGGAAATTGTTCACCTTGTCAAAGGCACTTCTGCAGCCAGATGTGAGCAGTGCAGGTAAGGACCACAATGCAGGACTGGAGCCTATCACGATCAAAGAATGTACTGTGCTGGTAAGAATGATCACCCAAAGATGGTCCTGCTACCACTTGGGTCTGAATCAAGCCAAGCAGGGCAAATCAGCCCTGCAGAGATTTTTCAATTGTGACTTGATTCACAGTATCCCTGTAGCAGCACCACCAAGTTGTTCCTGACTTTTGTCCAGTGTTTCCCTGATGTTTCTTTGCATTATAGAAGCATTGCTGTGTTGCTCTAATGTAGTAGTTCTGTGCTTTACTATGCAGCAGTAAGATATACTCAGTTCTGAATTGCATTCTGAAGGTAAAGCTATTTCAATAGCTATCAGCTCAAACATTGAAAGTAAAGCGTCCAGCTGTGACCACGGTTCACATTTCTCATGAGCACAAACAATAGTCCTAAAATGAGACATATATTTGTGGGAAAAGAGGAAGAGACAGGAGCTTACAGAACACACTGGGAATATTCATCATTTTATCTTACATTTAAGAGTAAGGATCAGAAATTCTCTTTTAATATTTCCAGTAACATAGTTACTCTCACCTATTATTACATAGGAAAGGCATTCCCACTCTAGCAATTTGGATAAATATTTTTGTTGTTGTTGTTTTTGTTGTTTGTTGTTTGTTTTTGTCAAAGCTCACAGAAACTTACTTGAGTTGTTGCAATTTCTCTGTAGTAATAGTCAAAAATAATTTGGATTTTGTATTATTGTAGAAAGTAAGGGGTTTTAAATCTATCTCTATATCATCTATATATCTATCTAATTATCTATGTATCTATCATCTATCTTCTATTTATCTATTATCTCTATCATCTCTATAATCTATCTGTTATCTATCTAGCAATCATTATCTATCATCATCATCTATTATCTATCTATCAATAATCTATCTATCATCTATCTATTATCTATCATTTATCTGTCATCTATCAATCATCTCTCTATCTATCTATCATCTATCTATCTATCTATCTCTCTATCTACCATCTATCACCTATCATCTACATAGATATTGAATTTTTGCACATTTTCATACAATAAGTCTTATTCATATTTAGACACCCCCCGCACACCCCCACCTTGCCCACCTGATTTCATGCATTCTGTCATATATGTTAAGGCTTATCGAGTCAAGTGTGTCTACCCAAATGTCTCTCAGTGTGAGTTCACCACTGGAGCCTGCTCAGCCTAACTAGCATCACTCCCTTGAAGAATACCAATTCTCTGTCACCAGCAGTGATCAGCTTCCAGTAGGCCATGGCTCAGATTGGAGCCTCCTTCTATTTCCCCAGTTCTATGATGGTTTTGCATGATTGAAATTCTTGACAGTATCAGAACATTGTTTTTCTCCTCACTCATCTTCACACATTCTTATATATGATGAAACTTAAAAGAATAGTTTGTGACCAATAACATTCACAGATACATCATGCAGTTATGAAGTTTGCTTAGAATTATTCTCTATTTTCATAGAATTTCATAAATCCTTGTAAAAATAATTTAAAATGTTATATACACAATGTTTAGATATTGGCTTTCCATTACCATAATACATAATTGAGTTGATTTACTTATAAAAATGGAAAATGAGGCTGATCTTGTTGTGTTTACCTTCAGTCCGACTACTCAGGAAACAGATGCAGGCAAATCTCTGTGAAATAGAGGCCAGCATGATCTACATGGTCTACATCACTGTCCCCATTGTCTATGGAGCTATACTGAGGCAGCATTTTATAGCGGGAGCATGGAGTAGAGGAAGCCACTCTCCTTATAAAATCCAGAAAGCAAAAAGAAATCCAGGAAAGACCTGGGTCTCAATATTCCATTTGAAGAAATGCCCCAGTGACATAAAACTTTTTCTATTTTATATCTCTTCAATGTTTCCACTTCATCCTAACAAAACCAAGATAAGGATGTAGTATTTAACACATTATTTTGGGAGGATATTCCAGAAACAAAGTATAGGAAAACATGTTACATGTTTTTGGAAAAGGTAGAATTTTGGAGAAAATTGTCTTCTTCCAGTTTCTGAAGAGCTTGATCACATGCTTGTAAAAGCTGCTGAGATTTTATTGCCAATTGGAACTAAAAATAATGGCAATACTACTACTCTGCAGCTTCTTATAGCAGTAACCCAAGGAAGTAAAAAGTAAAAAAAAAGTCATTTGCAGGTTAACAAGTTTAGAATTTCTGAGTTTTCAATTCTATACTGATGAGTTAATTCAGTAAAGTCATTTCATATGTCAAAGAAAAGCATGGCATTAGAAAACTAGTTAATTAAAGACAGTGAATCTTAACAAAATTTTGATATTTTAATGTTGAAATTCTTTATAATGGCTATTACATTGCACTCTTTTTTGAAAAAATATTTTTATTGAACTTTTGTACATTTCATACAACAGTTTTTTAAAGCTTGTTTTTATTGAATTTTTGTGTATTTCATACAGAGCATCTCAATTAATCTTAAACATCTACCCCTGGCCCCATGGGCCCCATTCCATAGCACACCCACTGGAGCCCATATCTCTGTCATCCCTGTTAAGGTCCATTATGACAACTCAGTGTCCACAGATGTTCCCCAGTGCAAGTCCATCCACTGAGGTCTAGTCATCCTATGTAGATTCCCTTGTTTTAGGAAGATCACCTCTTCTTCACTTAGCAGCAATCAGTTGCCAATATTTCTTCAGATAAGATAGGGGTCTGCTATTGACTTTTCCAGTTCTATGCTGAGTTTTTGTCTGCCTGAGTTTGCCTGGGATTTGTGTGTCCTGATATCCTTGCCATAGAATCATATGAGTAGTTCCCCAAGAGCTTGTAGGTCTCTGTTTCCACATGGTCCTGTACCTCCTATCTGGCTCTAACAGTCTTACTGCCCCCTCTTCTACAATGGTCCCTGAGCCTTGGGTGGGTAAAGTTTAATAAAGGAGGCTTGTCCTAGGATGAGCATTCAGCAGACTCTTGATCTCTATGCTTTGGCCACTTGTGATGTTTTCTGTTCCTGGCCCTCTGTTCGATCTTCCATGAGCCTTAGGTGTAGAGTTTGCATTGTAGATGTGTCACTTAGGCCTGGGCAATTCATAAACAATGTCCCTGTGCAACCAGTTGTAGTATTTAATAATAGTCCCTAACTGGTGCAAAATGAGATTCTTGGATGAGTGATGACTGGGATATTTGTGTGTAAATATAAGGATACATATTTTGCACACAGTGAAAAAATCACATTAGTCTAAGGATGTGACAGTCAGGGTTTTCTCTAATATCTATGACCACTACCAGCCATGTGTATTGATTATGTTTACAGTACCACACTTGTGTTTCCTCCCATTGAGTCAGCTTTTAGTACAACTAGGTGGCTGTTGATTGCCCCCAAGATAAAAGTGCCACTACTGTATCAATGTCATATGCTGTGCTGGTCATTGATGTAGGTTTTTGGTCTTGAAACTCGAGTTGGACCGGATTGATGTTTTTCCTTGTCACCTTCATAGCACTCTCCAAATTATGAGAGCTAGCCTTCAGGGGAAGTGGTTTTGGGTCGATTTCAGCTCTATTGCTCCAAATCCTGTGTCCAAAGTATGTTCTGACGTTAGCATAGGGTCTTACCTTCTTACATTGCACTCTTAGATACGTTGTTATTATAAATATGGTCAAAAGACACACAGACAGCAGTTAATAAAATTTAAGGATAATGAAATTTATGAAAATTTGTACAACATAGCCATAGTTTTGAAATTTTGACATAAGGAAAATTTAATTTGCAACAGTGTTTGTCTGAATATTTTTAATGTTGTAAGAGAGACAAATTTTAAAGCAATTCCCCCAAAATATTTCATGGTATTTATTAAAATAAAATTTTCCTCTAATATAGTTAGATAAGTCATAATAGTAAGCAGTATGAGTATACAGAAAAATGGTTACTGAAATGAAAATCGTATTTGAAAATTTTTTAAAAAAATGAACTAAATAACAGCAAACAATTCCACACAATTCCACTGAAAATAGGAAGATAAAAAAATAAACAGTCTCATGACTCAGGGGCCCATTTGTCTGTGTGGTAGAATTTCTTGAAGAATAGAGAGGGAAAAAAAGGATATAGAGAATATTTGAAGAAAAAATAGCTAAAGTCCTCTCAAATTTTGTAAAATAATTAATCTACATACCCTAGTAATTTATTAAACTTCATATTGCATAAACTTAAGGACAAACAATCATGCACAAATCAAACCACAACAGACAAACACAAGAATCTTGAAGACACCAAGAGAAAAGCAATATATAATATCCCAAGCATGACCAATCAGCCTCAATAAGCACATAAGCAGCATGTGTAAGTAACATTTTCAAATCAGTATTCTGTGTAGACCATACTTTAGGCTGTTATGCAATATTTATTAATATTTATTCATTGAAGGCAGCCTGTGATTGTCTACCAAGTATTTCCAAGTAGCTGGGCCTACACAGTGAGAGTTTATTTAAAAAGATAGCATAAAATGAGCAAACTAAATTATAAGAAATGGAAGTAAAAAAATAATACGAATTAAACGAATAAAATGTTTAGAAAAAGAGAAATAAAAAACAAAAGCTGTTTCTTTGAAAATACAAAAAAAAAAAATGGTGAAACTTTATGTAGACTGATTAAGCCCTCCTCCCAAAAGAAAGATCATGAAAATTAATGAAATGAGAAATGAAAGAGGGTTTCTAACTAACAAATAAAAATGCAAATAAATGACATAGGACTAGAGAGATGGCTCAGTGGTTAAGAAAACTGACTGGTCTTCTAGAGTACCCTTATTCATTTCCCAGCTTCCAAATGCAACTATACACAACTCCCTGTGACTCCAAAGAACCCAACATCCTCTTGGGCCTCTTTAGGCCCTCCCATGCATAAGTACATACACATACACAGAAATTAATAAATAATATAAAAAATTTTAGAAAACAAAGAAGTGGAATAAGCCCTATGTTTTCTGAGAGATGAAGACCTCTAACACAAGAGTAGTACATGTTATTTGATGAGTTTAAGCTTTTATTCTGAGCAAGGTACATTGGCATTGTATCCTGTGAACATTGAACTAGTATAATTTATAGCCTTTAGCCAACTATTCACATCTGCTCAATTTCATTAGTATTCTTTATGTATTAAATTAAAGGCATTCTATAGTTGAACATTTTGGTGGTTCCTATTGAAATACAATACCTATGATTTGACATGTGCTGTCCCATCTACATCCAGCCTCCCTCCTTAGCCTCATCTAATGCCACTCATCTAATATGTCAATATGCTTCAAGTATACTGATAATTCCTTTCAAGAAATCAAGTACTTCAAAGCTATTTCATTTAAGCTTTTTATTTACCCTGAAAAAAATCCCTACCCTCTTTTCCTTATTCATTTCTACAGTTTCATTGTCTCTGTTTAAATGTTGCATGGTTGAGAAGACTTTCCCTGAACAGCTACTAGAATTGGGCTTCCGGCTATAGTTGGTTCATACTGACCTCACACACTCTACACTCCATGAGATTAACGATTATGCCTTGTTGCTTTTCTCCCACACTGTTGTACTACCTCCTTTATCCAAAGAAAGAAGGCTAACCCTTTTGAATTTTTTCCTAGTTATTGATTTATAGGCTTGGACTGATAATGCATATTGCTCATTTTATATGTATATCATGAATGACTCCAAAGCATGACTCATTTGTCAATAATAATCTGCTATATTTCTAGAGTTTTTTTATTAATTGATTTTTGTGTGTATTTCATACAGAACATCCCAAACAATCTTATTCATCTTTATACCTGCAACCCAAATAGCACCCTCCCATAGGCACCCACCCCAACTGGAGCCCATATACTCTGTCATCCCTGTTACTGTCCACTGTGTTGTTGGCACCTCTGCCATTCCCCAGTGCTTGTCCATCTGCTGAATCTAGTCAGCCTATCTAGATTTCCTTGTTTTAGGAAGATCAACTCTTACTCGTCTAGCAGCAATCAGTCGCCAATATTCCTTTAGATAAGATTGGGGTCTGCTGTTCATTTTCCAAGTTGAATACTGGGTTACTGTCTGGGAGTCTCTTGGGCCACCCTGTCTAATAACTCAAAAGAAGCTATATCCTGTCTGACATTGCTTCTTGTTGTGTAGCCTTAAGCTATACACATGGACTCTTAAAGAATTATACTGATCTCTTTAATCTTTGGTTATACTTTCCTTTTAGATGTTTAAGACCATACAATTGGCCCAGGTTAACCACTTTATTTTTAATCTTAAGGCTGTTTGAGGATCTGTTCCTCAGAGGTCACAAGGGATTGGACGGGGAGCTCCTGGCTCCTTTCTTTTACCAGTTACATCTATGTGAAGATAAGTCAAAGGTCCTACTCAACCATGGCTGCCTTCCCTTGGAAGCATGAAGGAAATGTTTGCACTGTGTTGACCCTCTTCTTTGTAGACTGGACATAGGTTCAAGTCCATCTGGTGAGGACTCCACAGCCTCTTTGATCAAGAGGACAGGCGATTTTCCACTGTTAGAGGACATTTTTAGAGAAGCCCCATAGTTGCCTGGAACTCAGCCGACCTTGGAGCGCAAGGAGCAAAAACTGTCCTGTAACTCCCTCTGACCAGATTAGTATAGGCCTCAAAGTATGGCTTTTGAACATCCAAGAAGGTTAGTTCTACCAGTCTGGTACTTTTAATTACCATGTGCTACATACATAAAGCTTAGACAAAAACTCAATGTTCTCAGATAAACTTGCCTAGACATATATTATGTTCCTTGAGCTAGTCATATATATAATTTGTCAGTAGGTTGTTAGAAGAATATGGTTCTCTCTGTTTTTTAAACTAGCTAGGCATTATTTATCTCTCTTGTTATCTAATCCTTTCACCATGTTTTCCCCATTTTTCCCATTTCTCCCTTAATAATACCCTTCTCCTATGATCTCTCTTCTTTTGAGCTCCTTCTTTCCCTTTATCCCCAAGTTTCCTTGTATAACACTCCCTCCCCCCTCCAATTTAATTAACCTCATTTTAATCCTTGTATCCCTTATTAACACCTGTTTCACACTGTTCTTCTTTTTCAGGTTCTTTATTTTCTAAGGAGTATTTCTAATTCATGCAAAACAAGTATTTTAAAACAGAAGATATGCTAACCACTCATCAGTTGAAGGGCACTTAGGTGGTGTCTATCTCTGAGCTATTGTGAAAAGAGCAGCAACAAACATGGTTTCACTAGTGTCTCTACAATAGAATCAGTCCTTTGGGTATATGCCAAGGAATGTATAACTGGGTTGAATGGTAGGTTCATTTTTAGATTTTATTTAAAGAGTTCTCCACAGGGGTTTTCCATAGGGATTGCATGACTTTGCAATCCCAGCAGCAGCGAATGAGAGTTCTTCTTTCTCCACATCCTCTCCAGCATTTGGTATCATTTGCTTTCTTGATCTTATCCAGTCTGATTGGGGTAAGACAAAACTTTAAGGTGGTTTTAATTTGCATTCCCCTAGTTTCTAACAATGTTGAATACTTTTAAAGATGTTTCTTATCCATTTTTATTCCTTCCTTTGAGAATGCTCTGTTTAGCTCTTACTCCATCCTAATTGGCCATTTGGTTTCTCAATTTTTTGTTTTTTGAGTTCTTTATATATTCTGGATGTTAAACCTCAGTCAGATGTGTCATTGATGAAGTTTTTCCCACTCTGTAGGGTTTCTCTTTACTTTCTTGATTATTTCTTTAGCTGCTCAGAAGCTTTTTAGTTTTATGAGGTCCCATTTGTTGATTGGAGTTCTACTCAGCAGTAAAGAAAGATGAAATAATGAAATTTCAAGGTAAATGGATGGATTTGGAAATGAGTATTCTAAGTGAAGTAACACAGACTCTGAAAAATGAAAGATTTATGTTCTCTGTTATTTGTGAACCTAGCACCAAATCCTTGTGAGTGTGTATCCTGATGTAACTGCAGGGACAAGGAATATGAAAGGGAACCAAGGAGGTAAAGGGAATGAAAGAACCCAAGAAAGAAGAAATGTAGGAGAAAGTTATCACTAAGGAAAAATATTTAAAAATGGGTATTTAATAGGGAGGGATGAAGGAGGACTTTTTAAAAAAAAAAAAACTATGGGAATAAAGGAGAGAAAAATTATCCTGATACAAGTTTTTTAAAAAAATCCTTAAGCACAGAAGAAACCATATGGGATGACCCTTCCAGAAGCCAAAGAATTGTTAAATGAAAATCCCAGTACCAGAGGTTCATTGTCCCCTTATGAGCTATTGGCCAGAGGGGACCTAGACGTCCCCAAAACAATAAAGGCCATTGCCAATAATGTTGGTTGTATACTGGAAGTGGATAGTAAAACCCTACTGCTGAAGACATTGACTGTTGTGAGCCCAGGAGAGGGAGAAATGAAGCTTGGAATAAGCTGGAAACTTCCTGCCACTGGATGGGTGGGTATCATAGTGCAAGACAGTGATGTGAGCATTGCTGGTGAAGAATTGTCCCCTATAACTCTGCTCAGTGTCGGACCTCATGTTCTGCACTATCAGCAGGCCAAACAAGATATTCCTGCTGGTGCAATAGTGGCATATCTAGGGTATATAGAACAATCAAATTTTCAATTAGATATAATGCCCACTCCTAGGAGTAGAACACATCTGGTACTGTAGACCAGGCCAATCCCCTGTGACAAGGGAGAAAATAAGCCCCAGTGGAGAGCCATTGCAATTGTTTTGTTAGATGGATGTGATGCACCTGCTAAAGTACTGTCCAAGCATTTGTGTTTATACCCATAGTTTAAGTTACTATAGCAGTCACTGTTTAGATGTTGTTGCTTCTTGCTGTTTGTATTTTTACAGTAGATGGAATCCCACTAAATTGAGTGTAAAACAGATGATGCAGAGACCCAAGGCACTTAGTGCCTTGCCATAATGGGAGAAAGATCATCCCACACTTATCACCTCTCCCCCAAGGCTCAGGGACTTTTATGGAACAGGACAGAAAGAATATAAGAGCCAAAGAAAGGGGTGGAGTGTTACCTGGAACTGTCCTCTCACCACTATGCTTGTAAGCTCTAGTCACCTTTTTCCCACTCTTATCAAGGAGTTGAGGGGGCATCAGTTAACCCTCCCACCCAATCAGTTGACTTTAGCTACATGTGGGGGAGGGGCTAAGGATATAAAAGCTGAGAATGCCATAAGGCACCTCTCTTGCCAGGTTGTGTGACTATAGGGAAATCACAGAATATATATTTGAGTGTGGACTTTGCAGCACAGCTGTAAATGGGGTGGGGGGGTCACTCTTATGTAAATAAACCCCTTCCTATTCTCTGTTAGAAAGCCCAATAAACTAGTTAGGATTTAAAAAAAAAATAGAGGCAATCAAAACCTTCATTTTCTACCAGAGTTGACTCCATATTAGCCAATCCTTGAAACCTTGATTTTTTTATTCCTACATTTCCCCCTTTTAAACTTCGTTGCATACATATTTTTATGTAACCTGCTCCAAGTTATTTCTGGGGAAATGTGTTAAAATTGTCTCTCTTTGGAATAATAAAAATATTCTACAATAAAAATTTATGGAAAGAATATATTGATAAGCAACAAAAAGAGCAAATATGTGAAAAAGTACTACTTATGCCTCATACATAACACATCTTTTTCCTATTACTTTTCAGGAAACTTTATCTTTTAGGACTTGTTATTGCTTTTGAAAGGCATTTTTTTCCCACATTGGTATGTAATTACCTAATACCTCTGAGGATAGAGAAAAACTTGTCATAATAGTGTAAGATTTATTCAATACTCTTTTGCTTCAATATTTTTCGGAATATAAACTCTGTAGTATTGAAGAGCATGTGTTTTAATTTTAGTAATATACATGAAATAAACCTCAACGATGTTAAAAACTATGAGCAACAATGTTAGCAACAATGTCTGCCATTTGCATTCTAGACAAGGTTTTAAATCATAAATGGCCAGGGCCTTTCAGATGCTCACACTTGAGTTTTGAACATTTATTTACCTGTGGAGAGACCTTTAGAAAACTGTGGAAACTGGATCTCGTGCTGATGAGGGAGATTATGTTTTGACACAGATTTTTAAAAATGATTACTATAAACATTTTTAAATCAATAAGTAATTATGATGGTTCTTTCCAATCAAATAAGTATTGACTTAAATGAAGACATACAACTTTTCTCTACTGAGAAAGAATGTTCTTATTGCTGTTTGTTGTGACTTAATATTGAATAAGCCCATATTTTTGTTAAATAAATTGATATGGCATTTAAGAGTGCCACAATAATTTATTATGTATATATATATATATATATATATGTCATATAAATATATATAACTTAAAAAGACTGCTAATGCTGTTTTATACCTAGGCTTTGCATATCAGTTTGTGATGGAATATTTTAGTTTTTCTGAGTCATTAATATTAAGCCTGACAATGTTATCTCTACCTTTAACATCAGTATAAAATTGGTTTACAGTGAAACAATTAGTAATGTTAAGCCTAGATATTATATTGAGTAGTGCAAACTGTTCCACAATAAAGTTCAATTTACAGAAAAATAAAGGAACAGTATTTGTGCCATCACACTTTATGGTATCAACTTTCTGCACCATAGGACAATAGAACTTATCTGAGATGCTCTGATCTCACAGTTAATCTTTGTGCTCAAGTTATGTTGCAGCTGCATTTCCAGGACTCACAGGCACTATTCGACCTAATTAACAGGTCACTAAAAGGATTTTCATTTTGTTTTGTTTTAGCAATGATCCACAATTCAAATAGATTGGAAAATCTTTTGCATATATAAAATTATAATATGTTTTATTATTTTGAAAGCTAGGTGTACATTATCTTATCATTAATATTTGAGAATAAGTCAATTTTTTTCACTTGTATTTTTTTTACTTAATTATCACTTTGTGAAGAGAATATAAACTTCATTTTAATGAAATTTTTCACAAATATGTTAACTGTCAAGCTAAATACTATTATACTAGTAAAATTCAAAATTTTGGAAGCTTAAATGCAATGCAGTTAATTGAATTGTATTAATCAAAAAGCATTGGATAAATAAAAAATGAACTGAATTTCTATTTATCTATTACATTTTCCAAGGTAGATTAATGTACAAAAATACCACTAATATAGAACAACAAAGATTACCTCATGCACACAATAATCTAGGCAGATACTTAGATGTGTTTTTTTTATGAAATTACTTTGAAGACTAGAAAAAGCTTCATTGTCCTATGATTGAATGTGTCCTTATTTCAATATAGGAAGATTACAGGATTCCTGATGAGATCAAATTACATTTAAGTGCTTGGCTTAGAAATAGTAAATATTTCCTCTGATGACACATAGGTTCACATTAATCATACTGCCATCTCCAACTGCATGTACTGAAAAAAAAATTCTCTAAGTGCCTCAAAGTTGTGGGCAGATGATATTCAATTAGAAATGCTAACTAGACCTAGTACCATAGGTCTATGATCTCAGCTATGATCATAGTCCTTGGGGGACTAAGGGAAGCAGAAGGATCTCAAGTTCATAGGCTGTCTGGGCTTCAGAGTAGGTTCATGTCTAAGCTGGGCAAATTTAGGTGATCCCTTATAAATAATCATAATAAAAATAATAAAAAATAAAAATTAATAGGTTGGGGATAGAGTTCAGGGATAGAAAGAGCACTACCTAGCCTGCATGCAACTTTAATTCAATTGCTATTACCACTAAGGAAAAAAATTTAATTAAAACAGAATCTATCAAATGGAATAAGCATCCACAGAAATAATTGATTCATTCTAAAAGAGCCCACGGTTGTCATAAATATTTTATCTATCTGGTACCATGTAGTCTATCATATTAAATTATTTTTATTTGTGTGTGTGTGTGTGTGTGTGTGTGTGTGCGCGCGCGTGTGTTTCAGGCTTAATGAGAAGTGAATAGTTCTTCTCAAGTGTGATTGAGCAAAGTGGTACAATGCTATGGTGACGTACTTTTGCGAACAAAGAGATCTGCCTTTTTCTGTGCTTCTTGGTATCTCTGTGTCCTGAAAAATGGGACCTGTTCCCTATGTATAGGTGAGAAGCTTCTGAATAAAATTATTTTAAATTGATGTGTGTGTGTGTGTGTGTGTGTGTGTGTGTGTGATGTTGGGTTTAAACTCATGGCCTTATGAATACTAGGCAAATGTGAAACGTGAAAATAAGGTACAGATCAAATTCTTTATTGATTTATTTCTTTCGATATTTTACTTCAAAATACTTATAGTCAGAATCACAGTTTGTAACAAATTTATTGCTGATTAAATCATTCATTTTTCTTTATATTGGATTTTATTGCTTATAGACCTTTCTGTTCATACTCATAATTTCTGGAATGTATAGTGGATCTGTCTTATACTA
>NW_008338715.1:7036672-7049123 GCF_000622305.1 Nannospalax galili | reverse complement strand
ACTGAGTATAAATTACTAAAGTGCCTCATAACAATACCAGAAGAAAATTTAAAAGGAGTGTGCATATTCTGATAGGTTTGGCTTTAAAAATATCATGGAAAAATTTATGTTTTCTCTATAAAAGTTATCACGGGGATGAGAAAACAAGCATGTGTACACTATGGATATCAGCATTTCTTTGACCTCATAACAGTCTCACAAACTTTGTCTGCACCTGTGCTGGTATGCTGCTATAAATGGAGGGAATGCATGCATAATTTCAACCTTTTAATGTTATGCCTGCTTAGTAGAAAATATCTCTTAACCCCATGAGAATGTTACAAAAAATTGAAAAAGCTCAAAGATAAAAACTTAAAACTTTTCAATACCTAATGCAATGTATAGCATGTTGTTTTGTTAATACTATCTAATTCATTTTTGACCCGAGAAGTAATTTACTCAAGTTGTACAAAATGTTCTGCTTGTTCATTAAGATTTATATGTGTTCCTGAATGGATATCTTGCTGATTTTTTGCAATAATCTTGATTTTGTGTGGTCAACGCCAGCAGCGGCCATGCCTCCATTCTCATGGGTGCCACTCCTTCATTCTCACGACATCAAGGCTGTTCTTCCACTCGCCCTGGGCTGAGGCCACTCTTCTGCTCACCAGGTGCCTCCTTCTGTGATCACTGTTTCTGCCCGGTCCCAGACCCCAGGGCTGGTGAGGAGACTGTGTCAGAGGAGCCACATTCAGACCCAGGAGACCAGGTTCAGTGACACAGATCTGCTTTATTGCAGGAAGGCACAAACTTATGTAGGGGTGGTGGTCCAATCACAGCACAGCAAGTAGGATACCTTATTAGTATAACAGACTTAGCATCCTATTAGCATAACAGACTTAAAGTCCTATCACAGAATAGTGGGTAGGATGCCTCATTAGCATAATGGGTTTCAGATTACAGAGGCTGGATTCCTGGAATCCACCTGACCCTGACTGTTGCAATATCTAAGTGTTGCAATTTGGAATTCCAAGGGTGGTGAGTAAGGAGTGGCGAGCTCTAGGCATCAGTCTCATGATCTGCCAATGGGAGCAAATGTCACAATGCATTTCTTGTGGCTCCTGCAGTTGGGCCTTGCCTCAAGCCTACCGTATGGCTGTCAATAAGATTTTCACCCTAGGCTCAAGCCTGTCTCCCACAATTTTACTCAAATTAATTTTTATGTTACATTCTCTTGTTCTATTAGCTTACATTTTTGCAGTGAATTGATCCATCCTAAGGAACACAATGTATTCATGAGTGTGAGCTGGCTTCTTGGCACCAACACTAAATCATCTGAGTTGCTTGGTAGATTAAGAAGAAGAGATGCTTCTGGAATATGTATTATTTTTTAATTAAAAACTTTTCAAACTTAAAGCTGCAATATATTTTCACACAAAATTTTAATACGGATAAATAAATATGAATTAATTTGTACTTAGGTATGTTCAGTGGTATCAATATAAATTGAGCATTAATTAATCTAATTTTTTTATTTCTTGGTTTATGTTTTCTGTTGACACTTCAGTTGCTTCACTTCTTCCATATATTTCCTAGATGAAAACTTCTTCTTCTCTGGGCTAGCCCATCATATGATTCTATAACATGATGTGGGGGACGAAAAATGCAGTGATGTTGAAAGTTTTATAACCACACAGTGATCAAAGTTTAAGCCAAATTCAAGTGCAATTTATTGGCATGTTTCTAACAGGGCTCACCCATGTTGTTTCAGAGAACTTCAGACTGATTTGTCTCTGAATACATAGTCTGCACTCTACACTGCATCTGCTTTCACAGCATGTGATGCCAATGAACTCTGCATAAAACACCTTGGTAACATGTTCAAGAATATTGTATTTCATGAATTGTGTTTTTACTGTTCAGAAAGTTTCTAGTGTTATAAAAATGCAATGTCTTAAATATAGAAAATAAAAATCATTTTCCTACTATCCTTTCTTGACATATAATTAACAAATTAGAGTTTCTTTGGACTATATTTTATTCAGATTTTCTGTTTTAAAATTCCTTGTTCAGACTTGATTGAGTTTCATAAAAATTAAATGAATTTTAGGTTGGGATTAAGACATAATTTGAAAATATTTCTCAAATTGACTTTGACATGCTTCTGCCATTTTATATTACAAATTCATTCAAACTGTACAGTTTAACATAACCTACTATAAAATTGAAATTTTGATCAACTATAAAGAACATGGAAGATCTGTAAATCCTTCAGGATCTAATATACAAAGTTTAATTCTTTATGCAAAAGAGCCATCACATCTGTCTGGAAGCAGTAGGCTTTAAAACTTTCCATGATCAGTTGTTATTCTGATAGGTCAGCCATTATTTTTGACTTGGTCTTTCTCTCTTGAAGCTTTAAAGTACCCCTTCTATGTTTGAGGTTTTAATGTTTTAAATATAACATGGTCATAAAGAGCTTCTTTTTGAGTTCTGCCTGTTGGGTGTTCTATGGATTCCTTGTAGTTGGATAGACATCTCTTTATATAGATTTGAGAAATCATTTCCATTGTTTTATTGAAATCATTAGTCATGCTTTTTCCCTAGAGTTTTCCTTTTTTATCCATAATTCATAGGTTCATAAGTTTGGTCTTTTATTGGTATTCCAAAGTTCCTCCACATTCCATTTCTGTGCATTATTCCTTTTTAAATGTTTCATTTTCTGTAACTGAGTGATCAAGTTCCCCTACTTATCTTTAAGTTCTGATACTCTGTATTCAAATGATTCGTTCTGCTGGTGAGGCTTTTCACTGGATTTTCTAGGTTTATTGAGTTTTTCTTTCTTTGCTTCTTTTTAGTTTTTTTTTTCCCAGTGTTTATCTGTTCTTTATTGATTTTGATTTTCACACTGCCTTCATTTTTCCTTTCAGCCATTTGCTTGTGCTTTCTTGGACTTCGATTACTTTGTTACTTTCATCATTAGGTTCATTCAGATGTTTGTTTCCCTCAAATGTTTTGAACTTGTTTAAGAAGAATATAATTGTTCTTTTGAGTTCTGAATCTTGGATTTCATACCAATTGCCCTCTTTAGGGGATATTGCTATGGAAATGGTGATTGAGATGGTTTTGCCTTGGTTTATCATATTATTTGTGATTTTTTGGTTGGACCTGGCTGTTTTTTGATGTAAGTTTTGAGACAATGAGGATGGGATTTTAAGTCTAGGTATCAGGCTGGTGTCTTAAGGATGTCATGTGGGTGGGGAAGATACCAGGTTGTGGGGCCAGGTACTGAGGCAGGATGTTTTTACCAGATCCAGGTCTGATCTAAGACTTCAGTCTTCCCTGAGAAGTGGATGTGCCAGTGGGTTCTGTGTGGAAGGAAAGTTGGAGTCCCAAGGTCAGGAGCTGGAGTCTGATTGGAAGTGTTGTTTTGTTAGAAGGACTAGAAATTTCTGGCGCATTATAACATAGAACTGAAGGTAAGGCAGATCTTGGGAGCTCACCAAACTCGCTGAGCCCTGAGGAGCAGTGTGGCATGGCAAGTAACCCAGACAAGGAATGCAGGGAAAACTCACCAAGGTCAGAGGAGGGATGGGACATGGAGGCAGGAAACACAACTGGGGTAAGTGGAACACAGTACCTGCTGCTGGCACCAAGGGAGAGTGTCCCATAGGACTGGAAATGGAAATATTCACCCTACTTTTCATGTTTCTTTTATTTTTTTTTTTTACTTTTTAACCTGATGTCCTTCTTATTTTCCAGCATTCTATCTAGGTTACCAGAGCATATTTAATCACTGTGTACTTAGGACTTCGTAGCTCTGATTGTCTTAACACCTCTTAGCTCTGATCATCTTAACGAGTTTCCTTTTTTGTTACAACTGAGGTTATTATGCTACTCAATCATTCTTAGAATGTTCCTTTATCAAGATTTGTCTAATTATTTTTTCTCATGACGACTTTGTTATGAATATGAGGGGAAAATAACAGGTAAATTCTATTTTAATCAAATCAAACTAAATATGATTTATCATGGTTGATGCTGACTTATCACTTGACAAAAATAATTGTTAGAGTCTTCCACTGCAATATTTCATGCCATTTAGATAGGTTTTTTTAAATCAACTTGTCTCACTTTCCTTTCTAGTTATAGTTTCTTTTATCTTTCTATCTGACATCTATCACAGAAGTGTCGATACATCTATCAATCATCCTTTCTCTATGTATTTGCTATCAACAGTACATCAATTATATTTTAATTATTGCTTTAGCGTATTTCCACTTATTTAATATCTGGTTCCATTTCTGAAAGAACATTGTGTTTAGAACATGTCTTATCTACTTAGATGTTTTGACTAAATACTATTCTCTATGATGGTAATTTTAAAGATGACTTTCTCAGGTATTTTGTCACTGTAAAGGAAATCTTATGAACACAGAAAATATTTATTAAGAAGTAGATTCATGTTGTGGATGTATTTGACAATGTGGTTTATAAGGTTTTAGAATTATTTTGTGGAAGGAGTTGGAAAGGTCTGGAGAAGCACATAAAATCAGTCTAAAATTATGTAAATTTTCATGTATCATCAATCTCTTCATCTATCTATCTGTCTATCTATCATCTCTCTGTCTATCAATCTATTATCTCACTGTGTGATTCTAGAAGAACTCAGAAGATCAGAATTTTCTGAGGAGAAGAGACACTAAAGTCTGTAGTCTTGAGATTTCAGATGGAAATGAGTACTCTGCGTAATTTGATATGACTACAGGTCAGGGCAGAAGAAGAATACACTCTGATCAGTTTGGGAACTGGTAAAATTAAACTGAAATCCACATTCATGTTATAGTTTGGGCATCTAACACTCAATATTGTTTTACGTGTTAATATTGGGTAAGCATTTGTGTTTTTAATGTCACACCCCTCCATTTTATTTAATAGATTGATGAATATTTTTAGCCTTTCCTTGCCTGTTAATCTTGTTTATCTTTTTTTAAGCTGTCTTTGTTTTGATCAACTCTATTTTGTCATCATTTTTCCCTTAGAATATTTAAAAAACTTTGCCTGATATGGAAAAATCTCACTGTATTTTTATTAGATATTTATGCTTTAAATTGTGTTATTTTGGTAAGAGAGAGAAGAGTAATATTCCAAAATAGTACAGTAAGGCTTCTTAATCATTGTCAGATAGTATGTCTCATATAAATTTAGACCAAGGTTTGAGGATGAATAGAGAAGAGCTATGACTGAAAGTGATTTTCAGCCTAGCAAGTGAGCACTTCATATACCCCAAATATAAAAGCAATACAAACACATGAGTGATCATAAAATTTACCTTTCATGTGTGCTTCTGCAGGAAACAACTGGGGGAAACAGTCTAACAATCATGAAAGTAGATGCAAATAAAGCTACATGGTATTCATAAAATATTAAATTTAACAAAAGGTAGCAAAATTTAAAGAAATTCATAAGGTGCAACTTTCCTGCAAAAAAAAAGCATGCTAGGGAGATCAGAGCCAGATATTAGATTACAACAGAGGATCTAGTTCATTCCAGGTGGCCAACTACAAAACATTGATTCACTGAGTGATACACTGGACAAATTTAGTCATAAATTTTTATCAGTAGCATACATATGACACCTCCAAATCCCAGGCCTGTCTGATACTACTAGAAAGGATTTATATTACACAATAGTACAGAAAATAAAATGCTGCACAGAAATAAGAGCCCCAATATATGGGTTATTGACTATGTTGTTTGTAAACGTCCACTATGTTGTAAATCGTTACAGTAAGATGAACATTTAAAGACTCAAAGTTTAGGAAGCAAAATAAAAATTCCCAAGTTAAATTTGAAAACTTTATGTATTTAAAAGAATGTCTATGAACTTAATAAACCATGGTGAAATGGGTAAAAACTGTGCATATATATTGACATTAATTCATATTCACAGAATAAGAAATAAAATGTTAACATATAGATTAAAATTTCAAAGGCAAGGTAGTAGAAGATGTGAAAATATATTTTTGTTTAGAGGTTGAATATGAAACAGAAAGAAATTAATAGATAGTCCTAAATATTGTTATCACATGTAAGAGATTATCAGAAATAAGGAAGATGGGAAAATTTCCAGTGGGTCCTTAAAAATGAAGGCCCAGTGAAGATATGTTGACATTTACTTTCCTACACTTGATTATAATACATTTGTGTTGTCATTTTGAAAATATGTTTATAATTTATCGGCATTTTTAGAATAAAATTTATAGACTTCAGAGATGTGAACAAGTAATTCAATTTTGAACATCATTTTATAGTATTTGATTTGTTACTTTATATAATTATTATTTTAAAGTATTTTCCATTAAATATATATGAGTTCCTCATGTTATCACAAGAATGTAATCTACGTAGTATGTTTGAGATAAATCTCTTTTTTAATATTTATTATTTTCATTTTATGTGTATACATGTATTGCCTGCATGTAGGTAAATGCACCTGTGTTGTGCAGTGCCCACAGAGGACAGAAGAGACTCTCAGATCCCCTGAAACTGGAGTTATAGACAGCTGTTAGCTGCCATGTGGGTGCTGGGATTCAAACCCAGGTCTTCTGCAAGAAGAGTCAGTGTTCTTAACTGATGAACCATCTATCCAGCCCCTGAGATAAATCTCTTTTATTTCAAGTTTTTTTATACACATTTGTATTTCATATATATTTTATATTATATTAAATTTTTATATTTTATACATCTTTTATATGTCTGAAAACATTTTAAAATATGATTTTTATCAAAAATATATGATACATTTTAGTTTCCACATTTAAAGTAAATGTTGAATGCATTCAGGCTTCTTTGTTTTACTCTTGTCTGTGATTGAATTTACCATGATGGCAATGCTGCTAATTGTGGTAGAAGCTAATGTTTAAGTCTTTGCTGTTTCATTCTTTAAAGAGATCATTCTCCCCCCTGCTTTGAAGCTAGATCTTAAGAATATCCTATGTTCAAGTTTTCATAATTTGAATGAAAAACGTGTTTGGAAACTGTGACAAACAATGAATTGAACATCCAGTTCATGCTATTTGCACGATGGAATCATTAAACTGAAAATCATGTAGGAGTCAAATTATAGTGTAAAACAGGACAGAGTCACAGCAACTAAAGCCCAACTGTAGATAAAAATGTTAAAGTTTTGTTGCTTTAAATCCAGAACAGAATATTCATATCTTTAGAAAAGCTAAAGCAGATCTAATGTAAAACAAAATGACTAATGAGTTAAAATAAGGACATTGAAAGATTATTGTCACAACCTATCCAGATTATAGGGATCCATGGTGCTGAGACGGTGGCCACCTTGATTGGCATGGCCATCTTGTCCAGTGGGTGAACCTGGAAAACACTGCATGATAAAACAACAGCAAAAGCAACAACAGCAAACACAGCTTCAGATAATCTCCGAAGCTTTCCACATTGGGCACTGAACTCTGGACTGTTGTCAGCAATTATTTAACAAATTAACAGTTTTTTGAACACAGTTTGTGCTGGATAGCTTTAGAGGGTGGGGCCACCCCTGGGCAGGTGGGCCTGTGTTGCATAAGAAAGCAGCCTGAGCAGGAATTAGGGGAGCAAGCCAGTGAGCAGTGGTCCTCCATTGCCTGTGCTCTGGCTCCTGCCTCCAGGTTCCTGCCCTGAGTTCCTACATTGGGCTCCCTGATGAACTGTGACCCAGGAAATGTAAGCTGAATAAACCCTTTCCTCCCCAAGTTGGTAGTGGTCAGAGTGTTTTGTCACAGCAATGGAGAAACAAATTGGGACACATTTTTTATATCAACTTGGTCTAGCTTAGCATATTATCCCTCCTTCCGGGATTTGAGAGCAGAGATAGTCCTGCCCATTGCCACCAAATGTCTAACAAGTTTTCTTCTGGGAAGTAGTGGATTTGTCCTCCTCTTTTGTCTGTCTCTCAGTAACTTTTTAACTTTGGAAGCCAGTGTTTACATACTGGATTTTCTGAAAAACACAGATGCACATGGTTGGGGGAGTTCCAAGGAGTGTATAAATACATCTTTAATACTGCCCTGAGGAACAAACCTTAATGACAGCATGCTGAGTTTCTGCTGTAAGCATTATATGGTACTAGTTGTGAGAGGATGACCCAAAGCAAAGACATTTGAAGATTTGCAATTACAGCACACAGTTGTGTTACTTGACTTTATTCCCTCTAAGTGTTTTATTTTGGTTGGGTATTTTATGTGGAGCAATTTAATGCTTCATTTTATTTCATTAACAAGTAATCTTATACTGAAATTTCAAGAGATCAAAGAAAACTTTAATATTGCTTAAATAATGAGAGAAAACACAGTGCAGTTATAGTCAGATGAAACTGGACTAGTCATACTTTATCGTGGAACATTCTCTTTTGACTGGCAACTCATCAGTAGCTTCTAGAATGTGGGAAAAACTGAACTTTATGATAATGATTCCAATAGTCAATAAATTTTGGATGTACCCTTAACATGGGTGCAATCCATGTTCTTTTAAAAACACTCCGAAAACTTGTTGAGACATATGAAATAGGGCACATATTAAAATATATATAAACACAATTTCTCTATTTGTAAATAGCATAAAACTATTGATGACTTCTTAAGAAACAGATACAGAAGGAGATGACTAAATACTTTTCTAGACTAGCAATACTAGAAACTTACAGGACATAAACATATAGCTTGCCTCAAACAATTCCCATATGATTTATCAAAATAAATGTTGAATGTTAAGTGTCTTTTATTCTATTCTAAATATTTGGCAAATTTTTATCTAATTATATAATAATATTTATAGTTTATTTACCATATATCTCACTTTTCTCTCTGATAGTGGTGTCACAAAAAAACCTTGAAGTGTGACAGTTACACCTATGCTCTGTAAAATGGCCTTAAGAATCTCTTGAGTGCAATACAGAGTACTGTCCCCTCATTTCTCATCAAATTCATACATACATTATGGAGTGAATTTACAAGGCCTCAGAAACCCAGGGAGACCCATTATCTACTTTCACAGTCTCTAAAATTCAGTTCTCTTGAATACAGTTTGAAAGCTTAATCAGTACATACGTTGTTTGGAGCTTTTAATACTTCCATATCAATAACCTAGAAGTGGAAATTAAAGGATCTTTTCATGCTCTTCAAAGCAATCCTCAATCTTCATGTGTATTACTTAGTTTTCACATTAATGATAGCACATTTTCAGTGGTATTGTACAAGGCCTAGGATCCGCTGGAAAATTCTGTAATTAATATTTGATTTTTGATTTTTACTTAAGTTCCATCATTTGCATTTTTAGTGTGTTCACATGTTATGGTTTGAATGAGAGATGTTCTACATAGGCTAATGCATCTGGACATGTGATCTTAAGTTGTGTTTATGACTCTGTTTATGGAGGTTATGAACCTTTAGAAGGTAGAGCCTTCGTGGAGGAAGTATGTCACTGGGGGTTGGCTTTGAGAGTTTTGTAGCCTTACCCCACTTCTCTTCTCTTTCTCTCTCTTTGCTTCCTGTGCAGATGAAAGATGTGATGAGTCAGCTTCTGCTCCTGTATTCATGCTTTCTCTGACTGCTGCCCTGCCATCCTGTCATTATGGGATCTGTCCCTCAAGAGCCCTAAATCAAAATAAGTCTTTCTTCTCTAAGTTGTTTTCAGTTATTTTATTTTATCACAGCCACAGAAAAGTAACTAGTAAAATGTGATTCATGAAATATTAATACCTTTACCCTAAAAAGCAGAGATATGTTTATGTCTGGCCACCTGGGTCCCATAGGACCAACACTCAGAATAATCAGATATCAATGTGAGTAATCATGTTTTAACTATCAGATAAATATGCTCTTAATTGCTTGAGGGAGATTTTCTAACCCTCAGGGTGATGTACATCTGAGGTTTCCAGATATCCTCAGATGTCTGAGAAACAAATAAATATTAACAAGTTCATTGAAGTTTGAATATAAAATGGTCCCAATAGTCTCATGTGTATGAACATTTGGTCTCCCACTGATAGAAATTGTTGATTAGTTGATGGAGCCTTTAGCACGTGGAGTCATGCTGGATAAAGTTGCAAAGTAGGGTGTACTTCGATATTTTATAAACTAACCTGGTCTCTATTTACTTGTCACTCTCTTTTTCCTCATTGCAAATTCAGTGTGGCTGTCAGCCTCCATTTGTGCCACTGTACTTCAAGCTGTGATAGACTACATACCATCAAACTGTAAGCCAAACTATACTCTTTTCCACCTTAAGGTGCACTTGTCAGAGATTTTGCCATAGCAATGAGACGAGTAACACAAGGAGAAACATATTTCTAATGACATTTGCTCTCCTGCTTAATAAAAACTAATTCTTAAATTCATTTGAAATGGGCCATCAACATGCTAAAGCGTTCTTAGGCTGTGCTATAGTTTAAAGTGGCTCTAAGATACATGAAGAAAAAAGACTTATGGTCTTGGGATATGGTTAAAATGCTTTCTTTGCCAACATGGAGACCTAGATGTATTACAATTGGAAAATCCTTAGAGATTAGAAAACTAATAGGTACCATGGGGAGGGTGGTGAGTCATGGGAGGTGAGATAGAATGCAATGATATAAATGGGAAAATGGAAATGATAGGTCAGGATTTATGGGGTAGGCAATTGGAGGGCAGGGGAAAAATGGAGTAAGAGGAGAGAAAAGTATCACTAAAGGCCTTTGGAAAGATTCATGGGGAAACCTATGGAAGCTACACTTATTATATACATATATAACATAAAAAGGGTTTCAAGACAGTTACTCTATAACAGAAGTTCAATGGCCAGAGTAGATTAATAAATACAAAGCAAATGGACTCCCTGCTGTAAATCCTCAAGCAATACTGGCTATTGTCATTGCATTCAGCCGCCACTAGAACAGGATGTTAAGAAATAAGGCTGAAGAAAAAGTTACATAACAAACAAGGAGAAACCAAGCTTGTACTGATCTTGAAGCTACATCTCTTCTGGGTAACTATGAAAGTAACTGACAGAAAGACAATCATCAACCTTGCCAGCTGTGAACCTTGCAAGCTACCATAATAACTGCCTTGGCCTTGATTGAAGGCCCACTTTACAACATGGAATCTATACCTGATACTGTTTGTTTGGAGGGCAAGAAGCTGTGCCTAGACAAATCATAGACCATGAGGACCTTACTACTAAAATTCTGCTAAGTAGATATAATATTTAACTGATTCACAATGACTTATTGTTTTATTCGTAGATTAGTACATCTCTCAACTTTCACAAGAGAAGTTTCTTGAAGCAGATGACTATTAACACAGAGACTCACAAATAGTTAACATTCAGAAAATAAGAAATCACGGAGTTCTCAGACCAAAATGAAACACCTATATCACATTTTTTCCTCCCACGTCTCAGGGATGATCATAGAAGAAGTGGTAGAAAGATTTTAAAAGCCAGAAGTCATAGATGAATACAAGAAAACTGTTCTCTGAACAGCACAGCATAGTTGCACATATGAACAGACAGCTCTTATGAGAGCAGAAACAAGACTAGTGTAAACCCAAGCCAGATAGAAGTGCAGCATGGATTGGAGATGAAGGACAGGTTATGAATGTTATCAAAATATATTATGTGAAATTCTGTAATCAATAAATTATTAAAAATGATAATTATAATTATTATAGAATCAGAGATACTTGAAGTGTTTTCAATGCAAGCAAGTACCAGAGAGCATTGACATAGCTGAATTGATTTTATCACAGGTAGGTTTCTTATCCTGGGAATATAGTCAAAGTTAGCCAAGAACCTGTGAGAAATTTTCTTCGACAGCAGTGAACAGGTAGAAATTGCAACTAGACATTAAGAAGAATCTTCATGTGTATCAATTGGATAATCACAAATTAAATACTATTTTCTTTCTTAATTATTCCAAAATTTCTATAAGACATTACAGCAAGGCCTTGTGGATTTAGAAAAGCATTTTGAAAAAAAAAATTTCTGTGTTCTGATGTCATAGGCTCCATCTTTACAGACAAAGTGAAAAACATAAAATTGGAGATAAAACAGAGGATGACACTTAGGGAAATTAATTTTTTAATACTAAACTGTATCTAAAATACATATTTTGAATTGGACTAAAGGAGACTAACATTAGTAAAATTATAATTCATTCTAAATTGTGTTCAAGACATATACTCTGAAAATACTTCTTCCTTTTTACCGTAGAGCCTTGTTGTACTGAGTATTCTAAACTAATGATGAAACTGAGCTCATTCAAATTGGAATGGAGATAAATTATTTTGGAATACTGAATGAGCAAGTTGATTATCAAAATTAACTTGTATATTGTTATAACACATTCTGATACTTGGAATTATTTGAGAATGTCTTACACACACACACATATACACACACATACACTTTTAGATATAAGTGAATATATTAT
>NW_008338715.1:7021242-7036479 GCF_000622305.1 Nannospalax galili | reverse complement strand
TTTTTTTCAAAAATCACAATACAGTACCCTTCTGATTCATTCGTTTTATAATATTCACCAACATCGTATAAAGATTTAAAATAAACAATTTCAATTTCCTTGGTCACTCTATGGACACATGGTTACTGATTCTTAAATGGAAAATCTCTGACTGAAATGTAATCTAGATGGATATGTTTCCATGTGACTGCTATGAGAATTGTTGAAGACAGTTGATTTTATATTTCCTTTGATCCTGTGCCCATTGTCAAAATGAGAAAGAGATCCAATTTAAAAAAGTGCCAACATTTTAGCTATGTTTCAAAGTGGGGCAGGAAATGAAGTATTCAGTCGACCAGTCATCTTTAAACTCTTGTAGAGCTAAATGGGAGTTTTCTACTTTAGCATGCAGTGAATTAGTTCCCCAGTGATGTGAAGAGAGGAGGGCAGACAGTTCCAGATGGTTAGTGTCACAGAAGCAAAGGGCCAGTGTTCACAGGGAAGCAAGTGGGCACAAAACAATCTCAATGATTAAAAATCAGTAGACAGGAAAACAACCAAAACTATAACAGATGTGTAGAACAATTGTGTTGAACAGAGCTAGTAGTTAACTTGTACAAACCTACCAAGGTCAAAGGCATTATTAGGAGATTTGTATCTATTAGGAGCATGCTGTGGGATTAAGCTGCCATGAGTTTATCCTAATCTTTTTTAAATTTTATTTTCTATTTCTTTAAAGTTGAAGCAGTAAAACTGTGTAGATAAAAATCTTTAGTACTTGAAAATTATGATCCCATAAAAACACATTGAATTTCAGTCCACCTGATTCTAATCACTTTGCTGTATAATTTTCCTAATTCTACATCCTATAGGAATATGGTTAGAACAGATATTATTCCATTTTTCTTTTTATCACAAATGAAATTGTCCTATTTTGCTTTCATTGTAACTTCCTCCCCCTTGACTAGTTACAGTGAAACCGATAACAGCTTTGTTTCCAGCACCCTATTGTTGATGCCTCATGCAGGATTCATGCATGATTATCTCAATTTAGTGTTTTTAATTTAACACAAACGTTAGTGAGAAGAACAAATTCAACAAACCCAATGGCTGGTCATAATGCAAACAATAAAATGCTACTTATTACATGGATTTTTAATGTAAAATTCATCTCAAAACACAAAGTTAAATGGCATCATTATAGATGTAAATATCATCTCACAGAGAGAAAGCTAAGCTTATCTAAAAATCAATCAAAAGAAAGGTTTATGAGATATGTATTTCAATGACTTAGCAGGATATTGTAGGAGAAACATAAGAATAAAGTCCCTGAGAAGTCTGGTGTCATAATTGGACTCAGTATGTGATGGAATGTCTGGTTCCTGTTCCTTTTGTGCTATGGAAATGTTCAATAAGCTTGAGAAAGATGTTTAATTGTCTGTAACCTAAGTTTGTCTAGCCAATATATTGGAGACACAACACACCATTATGAAAGAATGTTTCCTCTATTAAAGGCAGTTAATGGAAGACTATGTTTACTGAAGACAATTTCCCATTCTTTTTTTCTGGTTAAGAAGGCGGCATTACTAATTACTACCATAAAAAGACTAATCTCCAATATTTTCCAACATAAAAGTTAAGTACTGTATATTATAGATATAGTCATACATGGTGAATCACAAATTTTAGAAAAACAAGACTGAGGAGACAGCTCAGTGGGCAAATGGCTTTCTGTGCAAGCATGAGGACCTGAGTTTAGATCCCCAGCACCCACATAAAGCTGGGCCTTTTGGGCAAACCTATAATTCCAGAGCTTGTAGGCATAAATAAGAAGATCTCAGTACTTCGGTGGCCAAACAGTCCAACCAATAAGACAAAGACAGAACTTGCCTCAAATCATAAGGAGGAGAGAACAATAGAGTAAGATAAATGGTATTGCTTTAACATGCTACACACGTGTACATACACACATATGTGTGTGCACACACTCAATTGTGGTTTCTTAGAACAATATACTCCCTCCTACAATACTATTATTAGAAATCAGAGTGAAATAAAAATAGCATGTGTCCCCTGGTCAAAGCATTCTTAAGAATAGAGAATACAATGAGAATATATTTCTAAATTTCTATTTTTAAATAGCATTACATGCTAGAATATGGAAAGTATTTTCTAAGGTGTAAAAATTGGAGAGACTTCTATAGAGAGATTGCAGAACAATGCAAACTGTGAGACTTTTGTTCAGGACAATCTACATCACCATCATCCGTTATGTCCATTCAACTGTCCTAGTTGTAAGTAAACTCTTTTTTTTTAACTCTTAACTTAATAAACTGGTCTGAATAAGGAGTCTCAGATTCAAATATCCATCAGGATACTTAATATAATTCATTATGTAACAAGTCTCTCTGTCTCTCTGTTTCTCTCTCTCTTTCTCACTCACTCTGTCTCTTTCCTCTCTTTTTCTTATTCAATGCTAATATTTTCTTATAATTTATTTCGGTTGTAGTTCTTCAGTGCTAATGGAAGTAGTTTTAAAGATAGCAACATGAAACATTTGGGTAGATTGCAATCTTAAAATGAGCACCACCAGTTTTTTGCTAGTATATGGATCAATTTTGGATTGTCCTAAATCCACAGTTTATAATTTTATAATAGTAGAATGGCAAGAGTGCACAGGAATTTCTTGTTAGAGGAGGAAATGTTGAGTCTAGAACTCCTTATGGACCAAAAATTAATTGCAACGATTTTTATAAAAATACAGGAACATAAATTTTCTTTGTCATTCTATTTTCTTCAGTGTACAGGCTCCTCTCCTGCTCAATTACAAACTGCATACTAGGCCTTTAGTTAAATACATAATCTGATAATCACAACTTAAGAACTTTTAAGGAAATCGTGTTATTGATTGAACCCTCCATGGCAACTTTACCCTCATAAAAACACTACATAAAAGAATTATATCACAAAAGAAAAAGCTAAGTTTGATGAAGGAATATCTCACCTTGGAAAGTCAACTCTCACCTTGGAAAGTCAACTCTCCCCCAGAAAATGGCAGGTGCTTAGACTTCTTCCAGATCTACAGACCTATTCTTTAAAATTGCTGGCCTGAAAACTCAGTGATGTTGTCACTCAACAAGAAGCAAGTTTCCAAAACCTATCACAGAATCTGCACAGCTACACAATAATAGTAGGGACACTTACTCTATATGTTTACAGATAAAGGCAGATAGGGAAGGGGATCTAAATACCATCAAATTATACTGCATGAAAGTTGTAAAACTTTAATAAAAAGTAGGCACACTTGCAATATGTAAGATCTATTTATTACTTAAAATTAAATGTACTAGGAACAGTGGCTCAAATTTGTAATTCAGCATACATGGGGCTGAGACATGAGGATAGTTAATCTGAAGCCAGTCTGGGCTGTATAACGAGAGCATGTCTCAAAAACTAAAAATAAATAAGCAAATGAATGCTATAACTAGACATACACATGTTCATTTATTATTTTTATTTTGTGTGTATAAGTGTATTGCCTGCATGCATGTAAGTGCATCCATGTCCTATAGACATCAATATGTGGAAAGAGAGTGTTGGAATCCAATGAGCTGGAGTTTCTAATGGTTTTTAGCTGCCATGTGGATGCTTGCAACAGAACCCAGGTCCTCTGAAAGAGCGTCATTGCTCTTAACTGCTGCATCTCTCCAACCGCTACATGCTTATTTATTTGCTATTCTTGAAATGTAGTCAAATGTAGTGGCTAACTACAAGAAGTCTGACGATAAAATGAAATATTCCTCATCACTCTAGGGATCCTTCTACTGCCAAGCACCCAACTGTGGAAGCTCCTCACATGCCGGAGATGAATGCTGTCACTTTGAGAGTGTCTCCCTTTGCCTTAGATAGGCCAGCTTTAGTTAAAATGTTAACAGCACAGCTACAAAACGTTTAAGGTAAGTTTCAGGTTATTCACTAGCATATGTCTCTGTAAAAGTCTTCAACCATTAATTTTTTTATTTTTTTAAATATTCTTATAGAGTTTTTGTATATTTCATACAAGATGTTTTAGCAAAATTTAGTCCCTGCTCCCCCACCCATACCCCCACAATCCCCCACCAGACCTCATGTATTCTGCCATACATATTAGATCCTGTTTGGTCCAGCATTTGTTCCCAGATGTCCTTCTGTGTAAGTTCATCCACTGCAGTCTAGTCAGCCTATCCAAGATCTTAATGAAGGTCTATTCTCCCTCACCCAGCAGTAATCAGTCTCCAACAGTTCCCAGACTAGAGCCAACCTGCTGCCCATTTCCCTCACTCCATTCTGAGCCCTTGTCTGATTGAGTTGGCATGGGTCTTGTGCTCCATGAAACCATTGCCACAAGTTCACATGAGTAAGAGTCCAGTGGCCTGAAAGCCTCTGTTTCGCTGTGTTCATGAACCAACCCCAGCTCTTACAATCCTTCTGCCTCCTCTTCCCGAATGGTCCCTGAGCTGTGTGTGGGTGATCTTTAATATAGGAGTCCTATCCAAAGGCACATACTCTGCAGTCTCTTATCTTTAAAATGTAGTCAGCTGTGACCTTCTGTGCGCATCACATTCTGTTGTTTAAGGAAGCTTCAATCAGTGGCTGTGTGTGGGTGATCTTTAATATAGGAGTCCTATCCAAAGACACATACTCTGCAGTCTCTTATCTTTAAAATGTAGTCAGCTGTGACCTTCTGTGCGCATCACATTCTGTTGTTTAAGGAAGCTTCAATCAGTGGTCCAATCTAGCCCTAAAGCCTAATAACCACTACTGGCACAGCAAACTACCTCCACTGATACAGTAATGACACTGTTATTTGGGCAGTAATCAACAGCTATCTAATTGGACTTAAAGCCCTCTCAACAGGAGGTAACTCATGGGTGGTACTGTAATTTTACTCAAATATACATGGCTGGAGAGGTCACAGAACCTGGAAAAAACTATGTCTGTCATATCTCTACACAAATGGAATTTTTTAGCATGTGATAAATATGAATCCTTATATTTACAAAAAGTAGTACACCACTCATCAAAGAAGCTTCTGTTTGCAACAGATGGAGACTACTGCAGTCTTCCACAACCAGTTACACATGGAAAATATCCATCTGGGAGACATGTAGGAGAGACATCTATGGTGGAGCCTGTACACTTAAGTCTCATGGAACATAGCAGAATAGGGAGTGGAGAGTATACTAGCGCATCCTTTGATTCACACCAGTGAACCTTCCTTATACTATCATTTATTTTTAATACTAATTAACATTGGGCATGGTGGTTCACACCTTTAGTCAGAGCGCTTGGGAGCTAGAGGCAGGCAGATGTCTGTGAGACTGAGGCCAGCCTGGTTTATACAGCAAGTTCCAAGCCAGCTGCTGGCTACAAAAAGACCCTCCCTGTCTCAAAAAACTATCTATAAAACTATTCAGCAAATTTATTAGCAAGTGATTTGCTCGTGCCAAGAAAAGTAAAGCATTCTCAAATACTAATATCATTATAGATGCTTATTCAAGCAAACCAAGAAACTAAGTACTAAGAATGGTACATTACACAGTGGAATGTCAATCAGCTGTTAAAAAATGAAATAAAATAAAGCTGGTACTGACTTTAAAATTTAATCTCTACTGGCTAGCTTCCATAATGCTAGAAGGTGCTATGCATGCTATTGGATAAGAAAAGTAATCATGAACTTTGCCCAGCTGTGAATCCTGAAAGCTAGAACAAAATTGAACTGACAAGATATGCCAACTGGTGCGATAGTGGCAGGAATGTAAAGGGAAGAATAAACCACTTCGATTATATTTAAGAACTGCTTCACAAAATGGAGTTCATATCTGATACTGATATGAGGCCTAGAAACTAAACGGGTGATAGGGAAGAACTGACTGCTGTTATTATGTTAAACAGGTATAGTATTAAACTGACTCCTATTTATTTATTATTACACCAATAGATTAAACCATCTCTCAACTCTGAACAGAGAAGCTCCCTAAGGAAGAAATAGTGATTAACATAAGCTCACAACTGGGCAATGTGCAGAGTACAAGAGATTACAGAATACTTATCCTGAATAGGACACCTGTATCTAACTTTGTCTCTCAAGGGTCAGGAATCATTATGGAAGAGGGGCAGAAATATTCTATGACCAAGAGGTGGTGGAAACACAATTTTACAGACACCTGGACAGTTATTCATATGAACTTACAGCAATGGTGACAGCATGGACAAGTCCCATGTAAGTTCAAGCTAGACAAAATCCTCGCATAGACATGGGGAAGTGGGTATGAAGCCCAAACCCTAGCTGTGGAAATATTGGCAACCAAAAGCTACTGGAGGGGGAAAAAAAGTCTTCCTTTAAGAGTGCAACTCTAGGTAGGTTAACTAGGCTCCATTCAATGGACCCACAACAAAGGGCATATGGGCACACACATTTGACTGGATATGCTTTAATAAATATTATAGGGAACTTAAAATCAGGTGGTAGTAGTAGGAGAGAGTGGAGAAAGGGGAGAGGGTATAGGTATGATCAAAATATATTGTGTGAAAGTCTTTGATGAGTGATGAGAGGTACACTTGTCTATGAATATAAACATGCATGTCTAGAATACAGTAAGAAATTACGTTGGTTCAGGGATGTTGTAAAAATAAGATTTCCCCTAGTATCTATGACTTCTCTAATCAGTATCACACATTAGTTCCCTCCCATTAAGAGGGACTTAATTCCAATTAGACAAGTGTTGATTACACCCAACATAAAAGTTCCTCTGCTGCACCAATAGCAATAGTTTGCTGGGCCAGTCATTGTTGTTTATTAGGCTTTAGAGATGAGTAGGACCATTGATTGATTTTTTTCCCTTGGTAACTGACATAGTACCCTGAGGCTGCAGAAAGCTCCCTCCTGAATAGTATGCTTATATGAAATTTCTGCCCCAAAGCTCATGAATCACTGGGGAAAAGCGGGCAGAAAGATTGTCAGAGCCAGAGACAGTAGATGACCACGAGAAATATTTGAATCAATATTTCAGTGGTAGTTTTATTTAGAAGGTGGATACTGATTCCCAATAAGACTTCTCCCATTTGTCTTTTCTCCTAATTACTTGCCAATGAGCTCACTTTTAATTGGAACAGTGGCTTGAAGTCATAGAATTTAAATTACTTGTATTCAGTCTTGTGCTTGCATTTGTTCACGTGGCATAACAAGGGTGCACTTACACACATCCAGGCCTTACACTAGTACACAAAATAAAAACAAATTTAAATAAAATAATAAAATACTTTTAAAATATTATCTTAAAACACCTTGATTTAGATACAATTTTATTTTAACCAATATTCCTGACACAAGTATTCTATGTATCATATAGGGGATTATATATTTTTAAAGATGTAATTACTCAGTTTTATTGTTTCAAATAATAATGTATGATTGTTGATGGCATCATTTTTGACAAATTTTAAGTTTACATACTTATTGACAGAAAACTTCATGAACATCTCAATCTACTTTTGAAGGAAAAGAAGGAAGAAGAAAAAGTTACTACTATATTTGCTCTGGAGACATCTATTGGCAATCCTATTTGCAAATGTTGGTTATTTTCTCCATAAACACTTTTTTATTTTGATTTTTATTTATTACTGTTTTACATTTTCATTGAATTTTTGTAATTTTCATGCAATATGATTTGATGGTATTTATATTTCCACTCATACCCACTTCATTTTAACCCTTCCCAAATATTTTTTTTAATTTGTGTGTATGAGTGTATTGCTTGCATGTATATAAGTGTACCCATGTTGTGCAATGACAGCAGAGGTCAGAAAGGGTGTCAGATCCCCTGGAATGAGAGTTAAGACAGTTGTTAGCTTCCATGTGTGTGCTGGGAACTGAACCAGGGTCCTCTGCAAGAGTATCCAGTGCTCTTAACTGCTGAGCCATCTGTTCAGCCCCCACCCCTGCCCTTTTAAATATTATTCATGAACACATGTTATAGCATGTTCATCATATTTTCTATTAATCAAAAGGATAGAGTTGTTTCCTGATAAGAGAATGGAATGAATGGTCTTCATTTAGGTGAGCCTCAATTGGGGAATTGCCTCCATAGGACTGGCCTGTGGCCATGTCTTTGGGGCATATTCTTGATCGTTGAATGATGTGGGAGGGCCCAGCCCACTGTGGATGATTCCACTCCTGGGGAGGTGGGCCTGTGTTGCATAAGAAAGCAGGCTAAGCACAAGCCAGGGGAGCAAGCCAGTAAGAAGCATTCCTCCATGGCCTGTGCTCCAGCTCCTGCCTCCATGTTCCTGCCCTGAGTTCTTACCTTGGGTTCCCTGATGAACTTTGACTTGGGAGATACAAGCTGAATCCTCCCCAAGTTGGTAGTGGTCAGAATATGTTGTCACAGCAATGGAGAAACAAACTAGGCCAGAAATTGATACCAGAAGCGGGGTATTGCTATGACAGACGTGACCCTGGTATTTTTAGGAGGATTGTGGAAGCATTTGGAATTCTGGTTTGGAAAAGCCATTGAGTACTTAGACTTTGTTGCTGAGGAACTTGGAACAATTAGACTGAAAGAGTGTGAACAATGGAGGCCTGTCTCGTGAATCTTCAAAGGGAAGTGGAGACTATCAGGGCTGTTCGTGTGTTTGTGTGAGATTTTGGATTGAGAATATGTGGGTTCTGGTTAGCTGGGGCTGAAGACTCCAGCTGTGATGAAGTAGAGACCAGAACCTGAAGTAAAACCTTTGCTTAACTGGGACAACTGATGCTGGTTAGCTGGGGCTGAAAAATCAGCAGTAAGTAACAAGAGACCAGCATCATTGTGGTGAAATCTTCTGGGAGATATTTCCTCGGGGTCAGTGCACAGAAGCTGTGGAGGGGACCTGAGCCTCCAGCTCAAGCTGGAAGCAGGACTTGGTAATGTGGAAGGGTCTCTTGCATGGTTCTGATACTGAAAGCATGAAGGGGTCACAGAGAGCAACTGAGGCTTGGCACTGAGAAGCCAGGAAAGGCAATAGGTAAAAGTGCAGCTTCAGTTGCAGTAAAGACCCCAGGATTGAAGGGGTCATGGAATCTAAGACTTTGCATCCCAAGAGGCAAGAAGAGGCATTTGGTGAAGGTGTAGCCCCAGTTTCAGTGGAAACCCCAGCTTTTTGGAGATACCAGGCCCATGGAATGAACACCAAGGGCAGCAGTAGGTGTGGAATGGAGCTGGCCAGTGTCTGTAAGACCAGCAGTATGTGCTGTGGATGGCAGAGTCAATGAAGTAGAGCTGCCAGAACCTTTTGGAGCCCAGAAGATCATGAGCCTATAATGTCTAGAAAGGTCAGGGTCCTCCTATTACAGGACAATTCCTTTAATCTCTTTTTATGATGTATGTGTATATACTTTAAGAAGTTTATATAGCAGTAGGTTTCCATATGGTTACACTTTTCAAAGGCCTTTAATATTATGTAGCCCTCCCTAAGCTCCCCTGTCCTCCCATTCCCCACCTTGAGTAACCCATCCTAGTGTAACGGCCCCCTTTCCCCCTTCATATCATGTGGTTTTGACATACCTAACTTACATGATATATAATGTCTAAAATAACAAAATTTGTGAGAAAACAGAACATTAATGAGAGAGGGAAAGACAGAGGAACAGAAGTAACACATGTTAAACTCCCTAAGGAAGGATTCAGAAATGAAAGAGAATTTATTACTAATACTCTACATTCTTTACAAGGATAATTATGATAATCATAAATAATGTGAAGCAATCTGCTTGCATGAATTTGACAAATTAGATAATGTAGATCAATTCTTCATATACATACTGTCAAATTCACTCAGGAATGAAATGATGGTATGAATAGTACCATAACTATTAAAATACCTGACACACAAGGGTTGAGAGAACTTCAATTGGGGATTTGCCTCCATAGGACTGGCCTGTGGCCATATCTCTGGGGCATCTCGAGTCTTAATTTCAAGTATGCACACTCAATACACAGACACAGAAACATACACACACACACACACACACACACACACACATGCATGCATACACACAAAACTGTATAGCACAGGCCTATGATCCTCATTTTTGAAAAATAGTGGTGCTCTAGGCCAATCCAGACTATTCAATAAGACTCTGTCTCAAAAATCCTTAATTAATTAATTAATCATGAAATAAAAATTCCACTTTGTAATTGTTTCTTTGGAAAAGCACGAAAAATTCTGAAGAAGGGTAACTATCAGTAATCCAAGTAATCCAAGATCTTTTCTAGAAATATGAAAGGAAAAAATCTCCAACTCATTGGACAACAAGATGATTACATACCAGTGTAAAGACAGTGCATGCATACACATACACATAAGCACACACACAGGATACAGAACAGTATATAATATAAATACGTTTCTTCAGTGAAAAAACTATTAGCGAGTTATATTCAGCAGTACATGTACATGTGTACATTTCTGTGTGCCACGTCCAACACAGGAGCAGAGTGTTACAGAAATAAAAATCATCCCCAATACTGAAGGCTTTATCAATATTGGATCAATATTTTGACAAGAAACATTTCAAATGTACTCACAGTAATTTAGAATTGAAATTTAATTCCTTCAGTCCATTATGCAGCCTTTTGGAAAAATTTACATGTCCTCACACACTTGATGGTGAAATACTAAATGGCATCTCTAAGAAAAGAAAGAATTTACAAGTCAACTTCATCTGTAAGAAGTGATGTTTAGCTAAATATAATAAGGAAAACAAGCCAAATGAAAGTCTAATAATAATGCAATGAAATGAAATAATATTCAAAATGATGATGTGAGGTGAGGCTCTTAAGTCAGCACCAGTTTAATTTCTTCTTTTTTGGATCTATAGCTCATGTATGTGTCTTCAACAATAGGGTCTTACCATCCATTTCTGATGGGTAATGAAGAGCAGGGGCAATGGCCATTTTTTTTTGTGTAAGGTCTATGGGTTCCATGGTCAACATCTGCTAGAGAGGAAATCCATTCCTGGGATTGAGGATTTTTTTTTTAATCACCATGTGATGTCTTGAAAGGGCAATGTCCCCATTATACAATAAATCCTTTTAATCTCTTTTCATGATATATATGTATGCACTTTAAGAAGCTTATATTTCATATCATCTGCAGAAAGGGATAATTTGACCTCTTCTTTTCTAATTACTACTCCTTTAATTTCCTTCTCTTATTGTAAGCTCTAGCAAGAGTTTCAAGCACTGTATTAAAAAGGAGTGAAGACAGTGGACAGCCTTTTTTGGTTCCTGATTTTGATTGAAAATGCTTCCAGGTTTTCTCCGTTTAGAATAATGTTGGCTGTCTTGTTGTATGTATCTTTAATTATGTTGAGGTATGTTTCCCAAAGTCCAATTGCCTCTAGGACTTTGAATATAAATGCATGTTGATATTTGTCAAAGGGCTTCTCTGCATCTTTTGAGATGACCATGCAGTTCTTGTCTTTGAGTCCATTTATATGATTTATGACCTTTATTGACTTATGTATATTGAACCATCCAAAAAAAGTAAAGTTATTGCTCAATAAAAAACACAACTTTGGAATTTTCTCAATCGAAAATAAAAAGTGGAAAAATGTAATAAGCAAACAAACAAAAGAGAAGCTTATATAATGAAAGATTTTCATATGGGTTTTCTAAGGGCTTTAGTGTTATATACTCCTCCTTATACTCCCTCCTCTGCCCTGCCCTCTCATTCCCCATTCCATTTAGCCCTTCCCAGTTTAATGTTCCCTATTTCTTTTTCATATCACTGCCCTCCCAGACAGCCCCCACACCCCATACTCACCCAGATGGAAGGTGCTATTCAAGCTACCAGAAGGATAAACATAATTATCAATTTTTATTCATCTGTGAATCCTGTGAAATACAATAACAACTGGCCTGGAACGATGTACCCACTGGTGCAACTGTGGCACAATAAGGGATAAACCAACCACTCTTTAATTGGGTTTAAGGTCCATTTCTTAGGATGGAGCCTATACCTGACACTGATATCAGTGTCTTCCTTCAGCCACGCCAAGCCATAATCCCCCATTGCTCCCAAGACTCAGAGAATTTGTTTCTCTGATGTCATCTTCCTGTCTGGCTCAGCATAGGTTCACTCTGCTATTATGCAAATGGAGATCAAAGCAATTCTGACTGTCCATGAGCTATCTGACGTTCTGTTGTGTGGATGACCACATAAAAAGGCAATTTAGTGTATTAATCATAGGTTATTATAAACTATAAATTTAAGGGCAAGGAGTTTATTGCAATGTATCTTTACTAAAACAAAAGGGGGTATAGTGTTCACAAACTGTGAAAATAGTGTAAGAACTGTACATTGTGAGCTCTTGTTATTTTTCTCTTGTACCATATAAAAGTGTATAAAATTATCAAAAAGCTAATGTGCAGGGATATTGCCTTATTTGTCTGTAAAAATGGAGCTCAGTAACATAACTGCTTCTTGGAGCTTTGGAATATTTTATCCTGTATTCTTGTTTGAATTCCTCCTCTATTTAAGATATATACATGGAATCGAAGTGTTTATGTAATAGTTCTATCCTTTTGCCTGCAGGTCAGTTGTAATAAATCTAGGATGTGATGATGAAAAAAAAAAAAGACATAGGGGAGAACCAAAAACAAGTTTTTTACTAATTATCATGTTAATTTGACACTTAATGGCTTGTTATACTCATAAACACGTATCTCAACTCTCACCAGAGAAGTTTCTGATTTAACACAAAAACCCACAAAAGGTTGCAGAGTGATGATCTCTGAACAAGACACCTGTATTAAACTTCTGTTCTCCTAGGCTCCCCTAGGATCATTGCAGAAAAGGGCTGGAAAGATTGTAAGAGTCAAAGTTGGTAGATGACCACAAGGAAATGGAAATAGCTTCTCAGAAACTCATATGAACTCACAACAACAGTGATTGCATGCACAAGTACTATGCATGCTCAAACTGGACAAATTTCTGGTATAGACATGTAGTGGGTAAGAAGCTTCAACCGTACCTAAGGAAATTTTGGCAACAGGTGCCTGCTGAGAGGGGCAAAGTCAGATTCATTCAAGCATGAGACTCTTGATAGGTTAACCAGGCTCCAGAAGGACATTTGGAGACACAAATTAGACTGTATAGGCCATACATATGGCCTATACATACATAAACACACACACACACACACACACACACACACCACAGTAAATCACTCAGTGGCAATAATGGGAGGTAGGGATTAGGGAGGGGACCTAAATACTTTTATATTGTATGAAAGTCATAAAAACTCAACCAAAGAAAAATGATGTATATAACTTTTTTAGAAACTAAAGGAGAATGTTAAGTTCCAAAAATAAAAATAGAAGTAAAAAGATTTCAAATATTTCTGGGAGCTCAATTAAGGACTAGAAAGTGTTGAAAGAGCTTGTCAAGCAGAATTTCATTGATGATATTATCTAGGAAACCTTCCATAGGAACAGAAAAAGTGTACGATTTGCCAGAAATCATGAGTGAAAAGGACCACATGTGAGGTAAATGCTTCTCAATGCTATAAAAAGGTTTTTGGAGTGACAGAGGGAGTTTCAAAATTGAAAATGTATTATAATATGAGCAGTTTAATGTAGCTAAGCATGTGATGCCAAAAAAACCCATTCTTTTATACTTTTTCATATGAAAAACAAGAAATAAGACATCTTAACCAATTATGCCACAACAGCTGTACTGACCTGAAGAGAGGGCTTTTTGAGAATTTTCGAATCTTTTAAATTCACTCCTTTTTACACTCAGTAATCAGGATTTTCATGTCATCTGATATTTCTACATTTTGAAATATTTGAAGTATAAAATACCGTGCAGTGAATAAGAAATTTGGAACATCTCGATTATATTCTTGAGGTAAGAAGAAAATTGTAGATTGAATTTTTTGACCCTGTTATTTCACTTATATGTGAATTTGAGGATTAAGAGGAATGAATCAGAAATAGACATCACTATTTTCACGGTAAATATATTTAGGATTTTATTATAGCTTTACTATAATGTTCATTTGTGTGTTTATTCATTAGTGCCTAGGTATCTATGTTTGATAAAATTATTGAAGAATAGCACTTTTTACTGGCATTTATGAATATGTTAATCCATTTATGGTGAGTAAACTGATTGTTTATTAATGGAGTGATCATTTTGTGAAAGTGAGCACTGTCTGGAATGCTTGCTCACTTCATATATTTCAAAGACATTTTGTTATGACAAGAAATTTTTGATCAGTTTCAGTAAACACATCCCATAAAAACTGGAACCTCAGTAAATCTCTCATTTTTATGAATAAGCAGATGTTTGGTACTTCATCATGACAATGAAAAGGGAAAAGAATGGTGAAAATTTCTTATTTCAGAGTGGCTTTTAATTTTGTTTCTTGTCAATCTAAAAAAAATGAGTATCAAATATATTTAAAACCTCCTAAGAACAAAGATATATAGCCATTTTTCTAGAATCAAGTGATAGTTGTAATTTTTTTCATGAATATATCACTATTCTGTTTTTTGGCACTTTTTTTGAATGAAACACTAATACTGAAAAGTATCTTTTGATGCATTTTCCACTGAATCTTTAATACTGAAAAGTACCTTTAATGGATTATTGAAATACATCATCTACTATCTGTGCATGATTTGAAAGAGGTTATAGTAATAACATGTAGATGTGACTACTTATGTATATTTGTATTCATCATAATTTTGAAATAATTTCTAAAGCACACAAAACATAGAATTCACCTACATATTAAAATGTGAGCCAAGAGAACTGCTTAAAGAAAAACTTTGGGATTATTTTAAATTTTGGAATATTTATTGTATACAAGTCAGCAAAATACATTGACCTAAATATATAGGTGTTACTGAAATTTCTTAGTGTATGTATTTATTGAGTCAGTCTAATTTTCCCAATGAATATTTTAATTGAATTTTTGAGCACTTCACACCAAACATCCTAATAATCTATATATCCTTTCCCCTATCTGCACCCCTTGGTAGCTGAGCTGACTGATTTCATGCATTCTCTCATATATGTTAAGGCCTATTGAGCCAAGTTTAGTTTCTTGTGTTCTCTCTTATATGTTGTCTGTTCTGACAAAGCAGAAAATACCTTGAATGCCTCATGTAACTTCTTTGTTTTACATATGCGCGCATCACTAAAAGTGTATTTTTTGTAAGCCTA
>NW_008338715.1:7021023-7021232 GCF_000622305.1 Nannospalax galili | reverse complement strand
ATTTCATAGATTGTCTTTAGAATTGTATTGATATTGATACACACAATTATGTACATCATAATATGACCAATGACAGTTTAAGTTAATATAGAAATAGATTATTCATGCAGAGTTTCAAATATGATAATGCTGCTGTCATGAAAACAGGACTCCAGAATTGAAGACACAGAAGTTTAATTTAGTTCAATTTTAAAATGGTCAAAATCAGA
>NW_008338715.1:7018712-7020917 GCF_000622305.1 Nannospalax galili | reverse complement strand
ATTACTTTTTCTGTAATTAAATGCGATTTTCCAGTAAGGTGAGGATCTCATTGTATGATGTTAGAGGATAAGTGAAGACATATTATTGTTGAATCTGAGCAGAACATACTAAAAAAAATTACAATGTGTGCTTTTGTGAGAAAACAAAAAACTAATTTAAAGGACACCCTTTAGAACACAGTCATTAAAATACAGTGATACAATGAAGTCAGAAGCAAGGATTATCTTGACCAGCATTTATTATCTAAATTACTTTTCTCAGAATATTTTGACATAGTTGAAAAAATTATAAATAACAAAATGCTGAGTGGGTTCAAGAGTTAAGATGCAGATATGTACACCTTTCAAAAAGGGTTATTTGAATGCTGATAGGCAAATAGTTTCAATACAGTGCTACAAAACAAATGTATTCAAAATCTATGAGCATGGTAATAGAGAGAATAAAGAACTTTAATAGAGGGGCCTGAGAATAATACATTCAAGTCATAGAAAGTAAGAATAGGTATTATTTCTTTTCTAGATAAGCTATAATTTTGAGTAATCAAGCAATATATGAGGAAGAACATGTTTCTACGTCTAAAAATATTTCAGCTACCTAGGTAAAAGTGTTTGATAGAATAAGACTCAATTTTGAGATTCCCTGATGACTAAAGTATCTTCCTATTTACCATTAGTGGCTACTAGCATCACAAAAAGCATAATTATATATTGTGTACTTCCTGAGAGGTAAAATGTACTTCTCATAACCATCTTTTTTAAGTAAATGCATGAATACGAAGGACTATCCTCTATATACACTGGTCTCATTTCAGCAGTTGCAGGGACAAGGCTGTGGGGACACACTGAGCAAAATCACTTTATGAAAGACAATTACAACAGGTCAAGCAACAGTTTCTTTAAAAGATCAAATTCAATGAGAAAGAGGGTATAAAATGTTCTTTTTAATGTATTTCTCGTATGTTTTTAAATTCTGAACTCACGTTAACTCAGGTTTAATCAGAATCTCCATGATACCATGTTCTTTTGGGGAAAATGCCCTACAGTGTTTTCTGTATCACTCTTCCTTGATGGCATGGTTCTTTGGCAGATGCCTTCACTCTGTGATGTTGATTTAATATATAGTCTAGTTTCCACTGTCAATAATTTAAAATTTTTTTAATTACTCAGTTTTAGCTATCCTATTTGTTCCCTAATCATTTGACTCCTTGATCGCTTCTTTTTGTTACTTTAGCTTTTCTTTTATATTTCACTAGTGTCATAAAGAAAGTAAACATAGGATATGTGAATTAAACCAGAAAACCTTGCATTTCTGTAGATTTTAAAAATATAAATCATCAAACTGACAAATTGGATTGTAGTTTTATTTATTTGGATGACTTCTGTTCTATAAGAAATATTTTATCCTTATTGAAACTACATATAAATAAGGAGAGGTTTAAATCATACTTAGATTTTATGTCTGAATAATGTAATTGCCTAATAGTAGGAAATTGAATTGATTATAAATTTGGTATATTTAAATTTTGAAAGCACTGCAATTTTTGGAAAAATTAATATATGTACACAAAATAAATAAATCTAAAAAGTAATCAATATAAAACTAACTTGGTGTGATAACCATAGTCAACAATTGATTTTTTTATACTTTAATATTGAACTAACTGATGAAGAAATAAACAACAATCACCTCTAAAATAATATCAAAAAGAAACAAAGGAGTGAACTTAACCAAGGAAATGAAAGTTTTATACACTGACAGTTTTAAATTAAAACAACCAATGATAAAATATTAAAAAAAAGAAATTAAGATATACTGTATGTGGATTGTAGAATCGATTATTCTTAAATTTTCTATACTAACTAATGTACATACTGAATGTAAAACCTAGAAAATCTCAATGGCATTTTCCCCAACTCTTCCCCAGGGACAATTGGCAGGTAATGGTTCTTGGGGGAGGAATGTCATTTTCTTTATTATTATTGCCACTGTTAAGTTTCCTTTGCTCTAGTAAGCCACATCTCACTCATACTTAGTCAGGAAACTAATTAAACTTGGTAGGTCACACACAAAAAGAAAGCATAAATGTAGAGGAGGGCTTGGTTACAAACTAATTAGAAAAATTGATGCTAAATGGAAATACTGCTTTCTCTTGATAGCTTTCATTCAAGTCTGCAGTAGCTCACTTTATTTTATGTAGATTTTAT
>NW_008338715.1:7000906-7018616 GCF_000622305.1 Nannospalax galili | reverse complement strand
TGAGGCAGGTTCTCCCTTTAGCTCCAGCTGGCCTGGAAATCGCTATGTAGACCAGAGTGGATTTGAACTCAAAGAGATCTGCATGTATCTGCCCCCCAGGTGCTGAGATTAAAGGAGTGTGCCACCACTCCCAGCTTTTATGTGGATTTTTAAATTGTGATCAATTAAAACAATGCATTACAAGAACACAGTTACTTATTTATAGCTTTTTTTACATGTAAGAGTTGACTTTCATCTACTTATGGAACTGATAGAATTATTGTAATGTGATCTCCTCCTCTTCAAGTGGCTTGTGTATGAATATTCCAGACAGAGAGGAATGACATTTAGCTTGTGGTGCTGTACCAGACCCATGCAGGGTACTGTACTAAATGGCCTGGTTTCCAAGTGTACGCATATGTGGGAAATCCTGACACAAGGTGGAATTGTCACTTTATCATATGTTCGTTTTCTCCTGAGCAAAGTGACAGTTTTCATCTTTCATGATAAACTAAATTTCCTAAATAATCAATTTGAAATTTGTTACTTGATAATTTCCCTTGTACCTAAGCCTATAAAGAGCACTATATACCAGTTCGACATTCTCACAACAGCAGTTTGCATCCCATAAACTTTTCTCCATTTAATTATCCTTCCTGAAAACTCCTCTGTCGCTCTGACAAGGGGGTATCAAGGGCATTGGTTTGTACTCTCCATATGAAATTAGACTCCTGCGGGGGGGTCCTCTCTCACACACAGCATGATGGGGGCCGAGGACGGGAAGTGCACTGCCATCCTAACCCTCTGTTCCTGAGGCACCACCAAGGAGGCATTGAGTCTTGTCTAGCAGGAGCTCATTTATTAAAGCTTTAGGCGAGTGTTTATATACATTTGTGAACATTGAGTGTGCCTCCCTTATTCCATCTTGAGATATGATTGGTCATGACCACAGGTCTTATTTAACATTTTAGGTTTCAGTTTCCCAGAACTGCCAAGTTCCTATCTGTGGTCGTCAGCTGTGGCTGCTCTCCTCCGGCTATGGCAGCTCTCCTGCTCTCTTAGTTCCTCCCATCAGTCGTCAGGTCCAGACCCCAGGGCTGGTGAGGAGACTGTCAGTGGAGCTGCAGTCAGACACAGGAGACCAGGCTCAGTGACGCAGATCTTGTTTATTGCAGGAAGGCACAAGTTTATATAGAGGTAGTGGTCCAATCACAGCACAGTAAGTAGTTTAAAGGTGAGGTTTCCAAGGGTGGTTCACAGTACAGTAAGTAGTTTAAAGGTGAGGTATCCAAGGGTGGTGATTAGGGAGTGGTGAGCTCTAGGCATTAGTCTCATGATCTGCCAATGGGAGCAAAATGTCACAAGGCATTCCTTGTGGCTCCAGCAGTCCGGCCGTTGCCTCAGGCCTGATGTATGGATGTCAATAAGACTTTCACCCTAGGATCAAGCCTGTCTCCCACATTATCCTCTCCAGGGCTAGGTTTCTGTTTCCCAGAACTGTTAGGTTTCCATTTTTTATCACCATGCCCATATGGTCTTTACTTCTCCTGACTGTCGAGTTGTTATCTATCACCAAGTCCCCACAGACTCTTACAGATGTCTATAAATCCTTTGTTGCTGTTTTGAGGAAGGGTCTTGCTATGTTGCTCCAGCTGGCTTGGGAACTCACTATGTAGGTGATTCCAAGCTGGTCTTGATCTCACAATCATCTACAGCCTCTGCCTCCAGAGTGCTGGAATTAAAGGCTTGCACCACACATCCAGTCTGCCTATAAATATTGTCTTGATTTTCTTCTGAAATCAAATTGCTCCCATTTTGATGAATCCTTTCCCACTACATATTCTAAATAATATTACTCTTTGCTTCTCTCAGAGATGATTTTTATCTGACCTTGTCTGTCTACACATTGTCATTTCAGTCCTTGCCTATTTGTCTCCATTCTCTATCTTTTCTTTCTTATTATTTCAAAGAAAACAATTAGGTATTATCACATTATTGAAAATATTTTAAGAATATTTGTCTGGAAAGTAAATTATTTTTTGATATATATTTTACTTCAGGAGTTATTAGTAACCTGATTATTTTTCTTGATTCTCTATACTTTTCTAATTTTTCCCAATAATTTCTAAAATCATTGATACCAACATTTTCATGTTTCTGTGTTTAATGTTTTATTCTGGAGAAAAAGTTTTCCTATTTTGCTTGCTATACCTCCATTTTGATGAGGTATATCACTCAATAACTTTCTACTTATGTGTGAACATCGGAAACTACCTGTGTTCTGTCTTCATATTTGAATATATATGTATATATAATGTGTGAGTATAATACTCCAGTTATAATGTTAGTTTCATTCAGAGTATTGGACTCTTCACATTGATGAACATTTGGCTTGGGAGGTTACAGGTAGTGAATTTCAGAAAGTAATTTCTAGAGACACCATCAAAGTTCTCAGGAATCTTGTTGTGCTAGCTGTCCACCACCTCCTCATCTGCTATACTTTCAGTTGTGTTTAGGTCACTGTTATTGCTCAAGCCATATGTAACTGTATCCATTATTTTCATAAATACCTTCCTAAAGGGAAGCTTTACCTTTTTAATCATGATCCTTCCTAAGGGGATTATCACACATTTGCCTGCCTTTTAACTTCCAAGATATAATTACCTTTCATACAATCAGTTAATTGAGGTATGTAATTTAAATACTTTACAATGCACCTACACATTTAAGGGTAGACTTTGGAAACATTTCAAAAGTATATGGTAGAGTGTAACTGCTATTTAATTACTAGGTAGAATATTCCCATCATGCAAGATGAAACTATGTTGACAGTAACCTCATTTTAAACTAAGCAATGGTGAGACCACCTTTATATTATGGAATACTTGTATTATCCCTTTGTTTGAAAAAGAATGAATTGAATTTTATATTAAATATCTTTGTTCTAAATAGTATTTTCACTTATTTTTGAATGGTCTATATATTTTGTACAAGTATTTTATTCATCCTACCCTCTAACCCCAATCTCTAATTCCCCTTAGGCCCTCAACACATCCTCCTGCAAATGGTCTGGGCAACCTACCATTACCAAGTTCACAAAGGAAAATGACTAATGTCTTTTTGAGAAATGTGTACACTGATGGTATCAATAATTAATGAATCTTTAAGCAAAATTTAGATATTCCTTTCATGCTGTCAATATGCTGATAGATGTTAGGTTATTTTCATCCCCACCATTTCTTCTGGTGGGGCATGACTTTAATCCAAGCCCTGGTGAAACTTAGGCAAAGGCAGGCTGACTCTGTGAAACTGAGATCAACCTGGTCCACATAGTGAGTTCCAGGTCAGCTAGGATTAGGGAGAGACCCAGTAAAAAACCTAATTAAAGTAGATGAACAATAAGCATCCGGGGGTAACAACTTATATTATGGCGTGTCCTGATTCTTTTACTTGGATTTGATGTAAGATAACAGATTAGAAAACTTTGTCTACATTATTAAATTTTTCAACCAGAGTATGGCTGATTTAATTGAAAGCAAATTTTAATGGGCATAAAATAAGCACAGCTTCATAACACTGTGCATTTAAACTGATCTAATACTGAAAATAGTGAAATAACTAATACCCTGCACATGAGAGAGACATATGACAATTCTACCCATCAATTGGAAAAGAAACATAGTAACTGGCAACAAATAATAAAATTTCTAATTTCTTCCCATTGGTCTGGATTTTAGGGAACACAATAGGTTCACTGTCACTGAAGGGTGGTTATCTGAAAAATTTACTGTGAATTCTCCTGGAGAACATAATCACCAGAATTCTGATCCTACGATGGATTGTCTACTAAGCAAAATGAAGAATGCCGAAATGCTTCATTAATTTCAACAGATGAGGGAGGAAGGAAGGACTGTTTGGTGCTGAAGAGTACATAATTCTCTAGCCGGGAACCAGATATCACTTCTGAGCACCCACATTCATGACTCACAATTCTCTATAATGCAATTTCCAGGGACTCTATTGTCCTCTTCTGGCCTCCATGATACATGCAAAACTCCCCACTCCACTTCCAAACATATAAATAATAATAAAAGAAAACATTAATAATTTTTTAAAAATAATAGAAGAAAAGATTAACACATGACTGGTGGGATAACTCAATGGATAAGAGCACTGGTTACTCTTACAGAGAACCAGGGTTCAGTTCCCAGAACTCACATGGCAGTTAAGAATGGTCTGTAACTCCATTTCCAGGAGATCTGACACCCTCTTCTGGCTATTGCAGGCATTGCACACACAAGGAGCACTTACATACTGGCATAACACTTATACATATAAAATAAAAATAAACTTAAAAGTACTAAAATGCCTCATACAACAGAGTATGATGCACACAGAAGCCACAACTGTCCAAAGTGTAGAGAATAAGAGACTAGAAAGCATAGCACCTTTTTGAATAAGACTCCTATATTCAAGCTCACCCACCCATGACTAAAGGATCATTGTGGAAGAGGGCAAAGAAAGACTGAGAGAACCAGGCTTGGTACATGATCAGAAGGAAAGTCTTCCAGGCCTCTGGGAAATTACTCATACAAACTTACAGCAATGATGTCAGCGTACACAAGACCTATGTTGACTCATCAGAAAAAAACACAGTATAGAAGTGGGGAAATGGACAGCAGGACCTAACCTTTTTAAAGAAATATTGGCAACTGATTACTGATCTGTGAGGGAGAGCTGATTTTTAAGACAGTGACCCTAGATAGGGTGACTAGACTCCAGTAGATGAACGTGCACTGACAGACATCTGGGTATACAAAGTTAACTTGATAGGCCTAAACATATATGACAGAATGCATGAAATCTGGTGTGTGTATGGGGGTATGGATGGAGGAGGGGTTATAAAGATGATTAAGATGTTTTGTAAGAAAGGCACAAAAATTCAATAAATTTATACACCGAAAAATATTATAGAAATGAGGCTCAAACCTTACGAATGCAAGGCATAAGAAAAATGAACTGCCTGAAGAAAGAGGTTATTTCTGAGCATTCTGGTGCTTAAAGTCACTCTGAAGAATATTTTTAAATATTAGCAGATTATTTCAGCAAATGAGAATTATTTTTAAATCTAGTGTAATGAGAGCAAATAACCTAAGTAAAATATTGTTTTAAAAACAAAATGTCTCATTGACTCTTTAAGGTAAACGCCTATAGCCAAGATCAAAACGAAAAGGTAAATAGGCTTGGATTAAAGCAGTTTACATATTTGTTTTCATAATTGATTTACTGTAAAAAATCCCTTTGAGTACTTTTAAATAATCATTAAAACAAACAAATATGGCATTGAATAACCCTCAAAATTTTATTTGATTTTAACCAAATTCATGGTTCAACACATGTGGTATTAGGTGTAGAAGAGGATGGGAATGTTTTATGGAAAAAAAAAATGATAGTAGATGGGACAAAAGGAGATGCATGGGAAAAATACTCGCCGGGGAAGATAATACCATAACCCTGAGTAGGTGAATATGTAAAATATCCTAGCAAAAATGGAAATGCCAGGCTATCCACTGAAACTCAGCAGAATTTCTCAAAAATAATTTAGAAAATAGGTCAATTTTTAATTGCATTAAAAAATACATATATATATATGTATATATTTCTGATTGAAGACTTAAACTTACTTTGTGTTTTTTTTTCCATTAAAGTAGCTTTAAGCTTAATAATCAACTCAAATTTATGTTTGAAAACACAAGAAATGATAGTGCATATCCCCTATTTGTCTTCTTTTGCCATTTTAGATTCAGATAAATGAAAGATTCCTTTAGTCTACAACATCACCTTTCGGTAATATGATGTCTTATTTTGTTGTTTACAGCACACCCACTAAGGAATTTAACTGTGAGTTATTTGCAAGCTAAGAAATGGATTCTACAAGTTCATTTCATTTTGAAGAAAATTTGTTTTGTCTAGGAGCAATGAACATTTCCCAGACAAATTTACTTTCCTAATAGACAAGAAAAAGCTATTTCATTCTCTGTAAACTGCCATAGGGCCACTTGTTTATGTACTGACTTTTACAGTTTTGTTACAGTACTTTGTTTCTTTAATTGTTGGTACATTATGAATAAGTAATGAAATTCAGCTCATAAAACTTACATATAAAGTTATTATGCCTAAGTAGGCTAAATTTGCATTTTTTTAATTATTCAGGTTGCTTACAAATGTAAATGACATTTTAAGTATTAATGATCTTGATGTGACTACAGTGCATTTTTTTCCCCAAAAAAAATCTCATTTATTTACGGGATAAGAAATAATGACTGTTAGTGCATTCGTGGGTGTTTAGAATATAAAGATCTCAAGTGTTCATCTGTAAGATTCATCATGTATATCGTACAAGAGATGGATGCATAAAAACTTCACAGAGAATTGTTAACTTGAGTAATTGTTGCATTTCTTTATTTACATAAATTAAAACTCATTTCCCAATTGATGACATCTTCTTAGAAAGACAATTTGGCCACAATTTGCATAACAAACATATAGCACTATTAAAGTGAATTAAAATACTCCCAAATGTGATTTCATCCTATCAGGTTTGTATTTAACATTTTACCCCTGGTGCACTATATTCTATATGAGATTATCTTACTAGATAGTATTATCTAAGTGGTACCTTTTAGGAAATTGATGTAGTGGCTCAGTTAAGGGATGACAATAGACAGAACAGTGATTTGAATAATAGAAATGAAGTATACAGACTGAAGGGAATAGGTTCACACTAATCTGCATGTCAGCAGAGAATGGGTGAGGATAATGTCAAAGAAGGTAATGCCTGGCTATGCAAGAAGCCATCCTTCCCTGGAATTGCAAACATGGCAGAATAGGAAGGAATAGGAAGGTTTGAAATGATGACTGTTTTTGCATTGCCATTAATTAACTTCAAATAAATAAGACTTTTTCCTTTCTTTTGATTACATTGATTTTTCCCCCATTGGACACAAGTCTTATGCTCTAAAATACAGATGAATATATGGTTAAAAAGTGTCCACTTAATAAAGTTCCAGTTAAGGCAGAAATGTTTGAATTAGAAGTAATCATGACTCTTCAGGTAGGGAATAATAACGTTTGAAGGGTATATTTGACTTTGTCTATGTTTATTAAAAAGACAAAGCAGGAAAGCAATTTAGGGAGAAAAAAATAGTGTAAGGCTACTATGTGTAGAAAACAAAGATCAAGAGACCAAGAGGAACTTTTAGTTGCTAAAAATTGTGAAGTTACAGAAGTACAGTTGTTCTATCAAACACCAAAATGGACAAAGCAATAGCATCTTCTTTCCCTTCCTGGTATTAATATACAGTGAACAGAGTGATGGCATCTGACTTCTTGTTTATTTATAAATTTAGTTCCCATGCATTATCTGAACTGCAGTATCTGGAAATTTTAGTTAGATAGATGATAGATCAGTCAGTATGATCCATACAATTTATATAAATTACTATTTTTGATCTATGATCATTTTAAGCTTTGCTATCTTTATGCGTCTCTAAAGAAGGTCAGACTTTGTAGTTTTTATCCACACTACATTCTATTAAAGACTGTTACTTCTCTTCTCCCTTGCTGAGTAAATTAAGTCTTCAAGTATTGTCTCCTAGTTAGCATGAAACTCAGTCATTTACATGTAATTTTAAAAATTATTTTCAAATATATTGACATGGAATAAAGAAAAATATAATTTATGGATATTAAAATGCATATAAAATGCATGTAATAAGTACCAAAACAAAAACAAATAGCTCATTAAACTGCTGCTGGAAAATAACATTTTTTGAAATAATTCTCTTTAACATATCACAGATTTTATGATGTTTACTTTCCCATTCTTTATTAATGACAATATTTGCATTCAAATAGATTTCATTTGTTTTTAGGGATTCATAAGCTCCACCTGTTGTTTGTTCTCCAATCACCCACTATTTAATCCCCAGTTAATAGGGCAATCCTTGGTTGCAAGAAAAATGATTAGGATGTTACAAAATCACATGCCTTCAGGTGAAAATTATGCTACATTTTGAGTGTAGTACAACTAAGACCTTCATATCTTGTGTTTTGTGTTAAAAATAAACAAGAACTGAGCACTTTAAGGGAACATGACACATTTCTTCATTGTAAGTGAAATAGTCCTGTATAGTACACAGATTTCCACTATGTGCAACCTCCTCTCTGGAAATACAACAGCTATATATATGATAGACATGCTGAAATGATTGCTTAGAAATCCCACAGATTGCAGAGCTATGAGATCAGCATGTTCACAGTATTTTTCTATTGCTTTATTGTACATGTAAATCCCTGTTTATGGGATTTGGGAGTTACTATTTACTAGAGGTAAATGTAAATTCATCAAAGTAATTCTGCATAACTTTGATATATGAAGCCTTAACACATTACATATTTGTCAGAATGTTGAGTATTACACTTCTTGTGTCAGTAATCAGTGGAGATTTAAGCTCATGGAGAGTAAATGTGGTTAGTGCTCTCTGTTGTATTGCCTTGTGCTAAAGCCAAATGTGGCAGTGCGTTCTATTTTCAGAGAAAAACTACTAATCTAATGAAAATCTAACAATATGTTTCTAGAGTTATTGTAGAATACAATGGAAATGCCTACATTAATATTATTTGGCAAGAGAACTGACAGCAAGAATATTTAAAATTCTGATCAAGTGCTGTGCTCAAGAATAAAAAGTCAACAGAACAAAATACATTGTTGCTAGGCTGAATTTTCAGAAAGTGCTGGTGGGTGGAGAGCATTTCAATTAGGGTAGAGTAGGATAGATAGGTCTCCAGCTTCAAAAGCAGTATTTTTAAAGACAGAAACAACCAGGTAAAACTCCTATTCTCAGAAACCTGGGCCCAGGGCATTTTGTGACCCCAAACCACATACAATGGAAGGGGAGTGGGCCCTTATTTGGCACACTTGAGTATAAGAAGTATAGATCACTGACATGCTAATGAGATGTGATTTCTCCACTGGCACATGTGTTGTGTAATATGGATGGGGTTGTACAGTTGCAAATAGAAGACACATAGTTTGGGGTGTGGAGGGGGTGGGCTGTGGTAGGGTGAAGGCAGAGATGGGGAAGGAGGTCTGAATATCATCAAAATTCACTGTATGAAGTTCTTGAATCAGTAAGATTTTTATGAAACTAAGAAACTGTTTAAAGGAAGAAAAAGAAGGCAAAAAAGTTTAACTAAATCAGCAAACAAACAGATTCATTGCGTTCAGAAGTATAGATCACATACATAATAAGGATTAAATTTTCTTTCTGTCTCTGTCTCTCACTATCTCTCCTTGCTCCCTCTCTCTCCACACACACAGATACAAACAATCTTTTTCTGTCTTTCCCTTTGACAAGAGCTGGATCTACTTTCATAACAAACTTCCTTATCTTGATTAGCTTTGGACAAATCAAAAAATACATTTTGAACAACATCATATATTGAACTGAAGCAATCAAAATACAAATAGGATAGTGATACATCATAAACAGTAAATAATCTTTGTCCGATTATTAGTTTACTTAAGTTTTTGTACATGGATGTGTTTGTCTGAGTTGGAAGAAAGGAGACACAGTATGTTTTTTTTTTCATAACTGCACATGGGAAATCTTTGTATAGTATTGGTAAATCAAATTATATAAAAGTATAAAATATTCATTGAAAATGTTCTTTGAAATGACAAATATTTAAACAAAAAAATAACAAATGAATTACTGGCAAATATATTTTCATTTTTATGTAACTTTGTGCTATATAGTATTGAATGGACAAACTAGGTTTTCATTTGTCAAGGAGATAATACTCGATAATATCTGTAAGTAAAAAGTGGAAGGCAAAATAGTAGGTTAACAATATTACTACATTGGGGATGGAAAGATGGCTCAATGGTTAAGAACACTTGTTGCTCTTGCAGAGGACCTGAGGTCCACTCCCAGCACTCACATGCCTGCTCACCACTGTCAAAAACTCCAGTTCTAGGAGGTCTGATGCCCTCTTCGGGCCTCTAGAGGCACTGCACACATGTGGTACACTGACATGTAGGCAAAACACTCATACACATAAAATTAAAAGTAGATAAAAATCTTACTACATTAAGAAATGGGATTTTGATGATTGAATTCATGATAAATTTTGCTTTGGAAAATGGGCAGTAGCATGAGTATAAAGGATTTATAGAAGGTGTTGACTTATCTATTTCTTTTAAAATAAAATGAGTATGAAAATACAAAACATGAACTTTCATGGAGGCGCATTGATTATGTTCTATGGCATTTCCTCTTGAAATGTTTCATAAGAAAAGATGTTAGAAATGGGGAATACAGCAGACACACAGAGAATATTAAAGGTTGTGGAGTTATGTGGTATTTGCTACTTACCTTATACCCTGCACCATAAAACTTCAACTCCCTCAAGTGTGGGCATACATTCACATCTCATGGAAAGTTTTACTTCTAGGGAGCAAGATTCATTGCCAAATAATAGAAAATTATTCTCTTGGAGGATAGCATAGAATCAAGTGTGACACCTGGATAGCCTGCTGTTTGTTTTCTAACAGTTTTTGAGATTACGCTAGACATTTATATTTTTAGAGACAGAAAAAATTTAGTGAGTCTGTGTGTTGCTGCCCAAGGAATAATCAGCAGTAGAAGTGATCTATGGAACACATTTAACAGGGTGGGCTGTGACTTCAATTAGGTTGAAATAGTATTATTTCAAGCAAGTCTGATGATACCAGGTAAGTGTTTACCTTCTCTCACTTTTCAAGATTGACACTTTAAAATTTGAGGGAAGTATTAGAAAAATAAATAAAATGAAATAGTAACTTATAAATTTGTATAGTCTTCCTTTCTCTAGTGCACTGCAAAAGCAATATTGCACACATGAAAAATAGTAAGAGAACAGTTTTATACAGAGATAATGTGATGTTAATTAAAAGCTTGCACATGAACCCATGAATCCATACAGCTACACATCATTTCACAAAAGTAACTCTACACAAGCTCCCAAAGTGACTACCTCTGGTTGAGAAAAATAACTGGAAAAATTGAACACATTTTCTAGAATCTTTAATATAATTTCAATGCTCTTTATTAATTATTTCTAAATAATTCATTTTCCTGTTCATTAATACCAGACAATTTATTATAAAAACTAGTAATCTATTTTATGAGAATAAACATTATTTAATCTTAAATGACTCACAAAACCAGATGGGTCATTTTCTTTGCATAGAAAGGTTGAAAATGGATGGATGGATGGATGGATGGATGGATGGATGGATATATGATGGCGATAATAATTACATAGATGATAGATGATGGATAGATAATAGATAGATAGATAGATGATAGATAGATGATGATAGATGGATGGATGGATGGATGGATGATGGGATAGATAGATAGATAGATAGATAGATAGATGATAGATATTATCTTAGCTATTGTGAAAAGAGCAGCAACAAACATGGATGTACAAGTGTCTCTGCAAGAGGATGAGTTCTTTGGGCATATGCCAAGGAGTGGTATAACTGAGTTAAATGTTAGGTTCATTTGTAGTTTTTTTAAGAGTTCTCCACACTGCTTTCTATAGGGGTTGAACAAGTTTGCAGCCCCACCTCAAAGAGCGTTCCCCTTTCCCCACATTCTCTCCAACATTTGGTGTCATTTGTTCTCTTGTTCTGAGACAGTCTGGCTGGGATAGTATGAAATCTTAAAGTGGTTTTAATTTGCATTTTCCTAATTATTAATAATGTTGAACACCTTTTAAGATGCTTCTTAGCCATCTTAATTTCTTCTTTTGAGAACTCTCTGTTCAGCTTTTTAGCCCATTTTTAATTGGGTTACTTCCTTTTTTGATTCTTTGTTTTTTGAGTTCCTAATATATTCTGGATGCTAAAACTCTGTCAGATGTGGTGCTGGTGAAGATTTTCTCCCATTATATGAGTTTTCTCTTCATTTCCTTGGTTGCTTCTTTTGATGTACAGGAGCTTTTTAGTTTAATATGGTCCCATTTGTTGATTCTTGACCTTGTTTCATGAGCAATTGATATCCAGTTTAGAGAATCCTTTCCTACACCTATGTCTTGTAGGTTATTGCCATTGTTTTCTTCTAACAGTTTCAGAGTTTCAGGCTTTACCTTGAGGTCTTTGATCCATTTGGAGTTGATTTTTGTGCAAGGTGAAAGATAGGGGTTTAGTTCACTCTTTTTATATTGAATCCTCTCGGTCCCCAGATAACATAGAGGCATGGTCTGATCCATCTTCTTACATTGAAGTCAAGCCTCAAATTCCTAAGTAAACACACACGGTGCCAAACAGAGAATGAAAATCTGTTTATTTTAGCATCTGTACCATTTCAACAAATGATATCATTAAATGATATCACTACTGCCTTACTGATCAAGCTGGGAAACTACCAGGCCTTTGCTCTCATTCTGCACATTCAACCTCTCAGGATTGTGAGTAAAATCTAATAATGAAAGTGGTACCAAATGTACAGAAATTACTCCCTTTCCATTGCCATCCTTTATAACCAGAGGTACTATTCCTCCCTGAGTAAAGCAGCAAACTTCTTTAAAAACCTCCCTTTATTTTTGTTTCTTCCTTAAATGAAGCCCTAATGCATCAGTTAAAATAATTTCTTAGAACATAAATCAGCCAGGGTCCCTTTTGCTTAAATCTTTACATGTTTGCTTATTGCATTTGAAATTAATCCCAGATTAGTTTCGGCCTACAAAAACTTGTTGTAGAATGTAGTCTTTGCCTAACTTAATAATGAGAAAAATTCGCAGCTGTTTCTATGTAGGAGACTTACTGGTGTTTCTCCATGGGTTGATAAGTACAAAGCCTTTTAGAGCTTCAGAATTTTTGCATATTCTTTTTATCATTTCCTGTTCATTGAAGGTTCCATCTCAGCCTCTACAATGACATCTCAGTTTTTCAAATCACTCTATCTAAAGTAAGCCCTTACATTTTTCTGAAACTCATTTTCAACACATTTCCTGTAATGTGCTTCTTACAACCTGTGATGTTTTAATGTGTTTGTTTACCAGTTTTGCCTTTTTTCATCCTTGTCATAATCATCTTTCTCAGTAGCACTGTTCCTCAGGAAGGCTAATGCTGTATTTCTATCACTGGTGTCAATCTCTATCATATGTTCTCTGGCAACAGAGTATATGATCTTCAATATTTTCTATTATAATAGTTCTCTTCTTTGATATTTGATTAATGACTTGATAATATTATTAAATTGCTGGGGGGCCTTAGATGTGGTATGCAAATCAGAATTTAAGAAGAGTTACTTTTATTGGAAACTATATAAAAACGGTGCATATGTATAAACATAAAAAACTCACAATGTAAGATCTTATCTTTTCCTACACATTAATTATAAGCTATTTTGCATGTGTATAGTGGGTAAACTCTTTACCTAGTGATTACTTAAGGAATGCAAAGTAGCTATGCTAAGGCCCAGAGGACTTCTTCATCAATTAGCTAGAATCTCATTAGCACTAATAATAATTTGCCTGGGTTTCCATTTCACTACCTCCTGCTTTCTCTTCTCCTCTGTTATAAAAAACAAATATTGATCAGCTCGAAATTGTGACGCTATTGCTAGCAAACAGCGGTAATCAAGATAAACCTTGTTATTAATGTTCTAAAACTACCTGCCTGATGAAGTTTAGCCAAATTACCTTTCCCCCAATAATCACCAGGTCTGTGCATGCATTGGTTGTTTGTTGCTGTTGTTTTTCTACATTAATGATTTGGGGTTTTCTTTGTTGTTTCCCCATATGATCTGATGACTTCAACTTATCAAAAACTGACTGCATAGAAGTTGTGTTCTATAATCAATTTTTTTGAACTTTGCTGCTGCGAATTTTCACAATGCTACTTGCTGTGGTGGCATTTATAGCTGCCAATGTAACTAACATTGGATCTAATTTGCCTCCACAGGTAAATCTGAAGAGAGCTGATTCAAGACCATCTGAAATGCTTGAAATAATGCTTTGTCTAATGGGAAATTTTATGGAATTGTTGAGCATACACTTTCTTATGCTCTCAGAAGCGATTATTTGTTTGGTTTGGGTCATCTGTGCTGGGAATTGAACTTAGGGCCTCTCACTTGATAAGCAAGCATTCTACTACTAAGCTATATTACAGGCCCCAGTAGACTTTTATTTATTTTTAAGCTATTTTCCCTAGGTTATCTTTATCCTAATAAAGAACTCCTGCTGGGAATTGAAATCAACAGTCAAAAATCTACCTCTTACAGTCCCAATTTAAATGTTGGGAAATCTTTAGTGTCTTTTGGACACTAGATTTGCTTCACAGCAGTAACTTATTAAGGGAAATCTCCTAAACAAAAAAGGTTTAAAACAAATTTTTTTAAAACTTATTTCAATTTAAGGAATTTAATCTGTAGGCTTTTGGAGAGTTTTTTTATGTTCTATTATTCATAGGGTATCCATGTGGTATAATTCAAAGATTAGTAGAAAAATGTTCCTCTGTGTGTCCCCATTTGTGTTAAAATAAGCACAGTACAATAATAGTCACATATGTTTTTCAATAGTAGACTATAGCTGTTCATTACATATATAAGCCTCATTCTAGAGTCCACACTCTTTGCCATAGTAACTGAACTCTACTTTTTAAAACATACTGTAACTAATAGTTGTTAATCCTTTGGTTTTCCTGTCATATAATTGCTATTACATATTACTATGAAATTCTCATTTCATGATCAGATGTTAATTCTGAACCACATGTTCCATTTGAGTGTGTAATTGAACGATGTGTATGAGCAGAATAGTTAAATCCACAAAATATAGACTCAGAGAAGCATGTGGAAATTCTTCCCATACAGAAAATCATAGTTGAGTTTTTATCAAATTATTGAATTTCCCTAATTCTCATTTTTTCTATGAATAAAATTCAATGAATAACATCTCTTTAGAGTTGTAAGAATATTAAATAAGATTATACATATATAGAGTGCACAGCTTGGTATTTTTAAATAACTTAAACATTGAAATGAGTATTTTATTTTATAGTAATGATAATTAACTGTTATTAGATATCTAGACTTGGAATTTGGTTGAAAGAAAATATTTGTTAGAGATAAAATGTAAAATTGTAAAATAATGTTCACCTAATTGGAACTGTGGAAGTGGAGGGAAGTAGAACACTGTTGTGCACCCTAACCATCATTCATGTTCTCCACATTTGAGGTCCAACATCGCAAAATAACTACAGTAAAGTTAGGAGAAGTACAAAGTCGAAAGTGCAGGATTACATAACCTAATTTACTCTCTGGAGAGGCTAATCATACTGGGATAATTATTCTATACCAGCACAATTCATGGTCAAGTTCATATAATTATACAACTAGAATTGTCATGAACTAGAATATGCAAAAATGAAAATGTTGGTGTAACAACATTTATACATCATCTCTGCCATGTTTAACCTGAGACTGAAAATTCTGAGTTGTCCAGTGGACCAGGAAACATCAAGATACCATCCCACTACCTGAGAAAACACAAGTCAATCTTCTCCCAAATTCCTTGATGAAAGAGATAAGGTTTGATGAGAAAAAAATGTAGAAGTATTAAAATCTAACAAACTATATAGTGCACTAATAATATGATTGACTGGTTAATTTTTATAGTTATTTGTATTTTTAACACCTGCTTCACAAATCATTTCATTCATTTAAAACATTTACTGAACTTTTTGTACTTCATATAGATCATGTCAACCACTCTTAATTATCTTTATACCACCTTCCCCACTGGCACCCTCCCTTTGTTCCCCCAGTGGAATTCATACATTCTATTATTTGCCTTAAGACTTATTGTGTCACGTTAATGTCCCAGACATTCCTCCGTGCATGTTCATCTACTGAGGTCTAGTTTATCTAGAGTCTCTCACTTTAGGAAGATTGGCTCTTCCTCATCTGGCAGTAATTATTTGCCAGTATCCTTCAGCTAAGATTTGGGTAAGCTGTCCATTTCCCCCATTCTATGCTGGACTTTTGTTTGAGTTTGCACAGGTTCTGTGCATGCTGACACCATTGATTTAGGTCCCTATGAGCAAGGTCCCAGGAACTCGTAAGACTCTATTGCTGTATGCTCATGCACCTCCTCCCTAGATCTTACAATCTTTCTGTCCCCTCTTCCACCATGGTCCCTGAGCCTTGGGTGAGTGAGGTTTAATAATATAGGAGTCCTGTCCAAGGACCACCATGCTGTAGACTCTTAATCTCTATGCTTTGGTCATTTGTGACCTTTTGTGTTCCTGGCCCTCTGTTGCATGAGGGAGCTTCATTAATGAGAACTGAAATTTTCATTATTGTCTTATTTTCCCTTTGTTCTATGTTCCATGAGCCATAGTTGTAGTGGTGGCATTGGAAATGTATCACTTAGACCTGGGAAATTCACAAATAATATCTGTGTGACCATTTTTGGTACTTGATTATAGTCTCTGACTAGTGCAAAATGAGCTTCTTTGATGAATGGTAACTGGGATATTTGTCTATGAATATAAGGATACATATTTTGCACATAGCAAGAAAATCACATTAGTCTAGGGATCTAAGCCTTGGGTTTTCTCTAAGGTCTATGACCACTCCAGCCATGTATATTTTGTTATGTTAACAGTATCACACTTGAGATTCCTCCCATTGAGTGGGTTGTTAATAGTTAGGTAGCTGTTGATTGTCCCCAAGATAAAAGGGCCACTACTGCAAAAATGTCATATGCTGTGCTGGCCATTGATGTGGTTATTTTTTATTGATGCTGCTGTTGGACCATCAATTGATGTTTTCACTTGGCACCTTCATAGCGCTCTCCAAAGCTGAGAGCTAACCTTCAGGGGAAGAGGTTTCTTGTCAGTTGCAGCTCTATTGCACCAAATCCTTTGTCCGAAGTATGCTTTGTCTTCAGCAGTAGGGTCTTACCTTGAGGCCATCAAGGGCTATGGCAATAACCTGAGTAATTTTTGGAGTCTCTTTGATCACACTGGCCAACAACTACAAGGAAGGTTTCTCCGGTCTGTCACTCTTTCCTGTTATGTAGCTGTTAGCTATACACATGGACTCATGTAGAGATAATGTATATGCAACTTGTCATTAGGTTGTGGGGCTAATCTGATTTCCTCTGGTTTTTTAAAACTAGTCAGGCATTATTTTTCACTCCTCTCTCACTACCTAACCCTTCCACCATGATTTCCCCATTTAAAGTGTCCTCATTTTCCCCATTTCTCCATTTATTCCCAAGGTCCCTTATATAGCCCTCCTTACCTGCTCCCATTTAATTAACCCCATTTTTTACCTATTTCTCCCTTAGTAACAACTGTATCTTGTTGTTCTTTCTCAGGTTCTTTCTTTCCCTTTACCTACCTGGTTCCTTTTCATTATTCTTGTTCCTGAAGTTAACTCTGAATACATACTAACATATAAGTATTTGGCTTAAAATTCACATATGATGGAGAACATACGTCATTTGTTTTTCTGAGTCTGTATTATTTCACTCAATATGACAGCTTCTAGTTCCATCCATTTACCTGCAATCATTTTCATGATTTCTTCTTTCTTTACTGCTGAGTAGAACTCCATTGTGTAAATATATCACATTTATGTTAACCACTCATCAGTTGAGGGACACT
>NW_008338715.1:6967182-7000487 GCF_000622305.1 Nannospalax galili | reverse complement strand
ATTGGTTGGCATTTATACTGATTCCAAATCTTGACTATTATAAACAACACTGCAACTTTCATGATTTCTTCTTTCTTTACTGCTGAGTAGAACTCCATTGTGTAAATGTACCACATTTTCATTATCCACACATCAGTTAAGGGGCACTTGGGCTGTTTCCATCCCTTAGAGATTGTAAAAAGAGTTACAATACACATGGATGTATGAGTGTCTCTGTAACAGGGTGAGGCCTGTGGATATATGCCATGGAGTGGTATAACCAGGTCAAATGGTATGTTCACTTTTAGTTTTTTAAGAGTCCTCCACACTGCTTTCCATAAAGGTTGTATAAGTTTGCAATGCCCCCAGCACCAAATCCTCTCCACCATTTGGTATCATTTGTTCCCTTGATCTTAGCCAGTCTGACTGGGTTTCCCAAATTACTAATGATTAATTTGCATTTCCCTAATTGCTAATGATGGTGAACACCTTTTAAGATGCTTCTTAGCCATCTTTATTTCTTCTTTTGAGAACTCTCTGTCCAGCTCCTTAGCCCATCTTTTAATTGGGTTACTTCCTTTCTTGAGTCTTTGTTTTTTGTGTTCAATATATATTCTGGATGTTAAACCCCTGTCAGGTATGTCACTGGTGAAGATTTTCTCTCACTCTGTGGGTTTTCTCTTCAATTCCTAGGTTGTGTCTTTTGATGTACAGAATTTTTTTTAGTTTAATGAGGTCCCACTTGTTGATTCTTGATCTTAATTCTTGGGCAGTTGATGTCTAGTTTAGAAAACCCTTTCCTACACCTATATCTTGTAGGTTATTGCCAATTTTTCTTCTAACAGTTTCAGAGTTTCAGGTTTCACATTGAGGTCATTCATCAACTTGGAGTTGACTTTTGTGCAAAGTGAAAGACACAAGTCTAGTTTCACTTTTCTACAGGTGGAGGTCCAGTTTTGACAGGATCATTTGCTGAAGATGATGTCTTTCCTATAGTGAATGTGCTTGGCCCCTTTGTCAAATATCAGCTGGGTGAAATTATATGTACTCGTGTTTTCATCTTCAATCATGTTCTGTTGATCTATGCATCTGTTTTTGTGCCAGTACCATGCTGTTTTTATGACTATAACTCTGTAATGCAGATTTAAATCTGGTATAGCATTCCCCCCAGCATTGCTCTTTGCGATCAGGGTTGCTTGGTTATCCATGGTATTTTGTGTTTGATATGAATTTTTAGAATTTTTTTCTAATACTGTGAAGAATGTTATGGGGATTTTGAATGGCATTGCATTGATTCTATAAATGGCTTTTGGTAGGATGGTTATTTTCACAATATTAATTCTTCCAATCCATGAGTATGCAAGGTCCTTCCAACTTCTGGTGTCTTCCTCAATTTCTTTTAAAGATTTAAAAATTTTATTTTAGAGATCTTTGATATCTTTAGTAAGGTTTATTCTGAGATTATTTTGGGGGGGTTAATGTGAATGGGAGGGTTTCCATATACTCTTTCTCCAATTGATTGTTATTGGTATATAGGAAGCCTACGGATTTTTGTAGATTAATTTTTTTAAATTGCCACTTTAGTGAATGTGTAAATCATTTCCAGGAATTTTCTGGTAGAATTTTTGGCATCTCTTAAGTATAATATATCATCTGCAAAAAGGGGTAAATTAACCTCTTCTTTTCCAACTACTACTCCTTAAATTTCCTTCTCTTGTCTTATTGGTCTAGCAAGAGTTTCAAGCACTATGTTGAAAAGAAGTTGGATATAGCGGACAGCCTTGTCTGACTTTAATGGGAACATTTCCAGTTTTTCTCCATTTACAATGATGTTGGCTGTGGATTTGTTGTATATAGCTTTAATTATGTTGAGGTATGTTCCCTCGAGTCCATTTCCCTCCAGGAATTGAACATAAATGCATGTTGAATTTTGTCAAAGGCCTTCTGTGCATCTATTGAGGTGACCATGTATTTTTTGTCTTTGAGTCGACTTATGGGATTTATGACATTTATTTACTTATGTGTATTGAACCACCCCCTGCATCTCTGGAATAAAACCAACTTTATCATGGTGGATCATCTTTTTTATGTGCATCTATATGCAGTTTTCCAGTATTTTGTTGAGAATCTTTGCATCTATCTTCATTAAGGATATGAGTCTATAGTTTTCTTTTCTGGTTCTATTGCTACTTGGGTTTGGTGTGAGATTGATTCTGGCTTCATAAAGGGAATTTGGTTGTTTTCCCTCTCTTTCTATCATTTTAAATATTTTAATTAGCGTTGGATATAAATCTTCTTTAAATGTCTGGTAGAATTCTGCTGTGAAGCCATCTGGAACTGGGGTTCTTTTAGTCAGGAGTTTTTGTGTTACTGTTATGTGTTATGGGTCTGTTTAAGCTGTTTATCTCTTTTTGGTTTAACTTTGGTGATTCCCATGATTTTAGATATACATTCATTTCTTTTTGGTTTCAAATTCAATAGTGTCTAGGGTTTTTTTTTTAATTTTTTTAGAACAAGCATTTCATTACAGCTTTAACATATTCGGTAACACATTCCAGAGCAAGGATACATCTGTTTCAAAGGTGGCTATAAATTTTTAGGTTCACACGTGAATTAATAGCATATTGGGTTTGTTGTTGGTGGTGTTTTGTCATTTTGAAGCAGGGTCTCCCTGTAGCCCCAGCTGTCCTTGGACTGACTATGTAGACCAGGCTGGTCTTGAACTCACAGACATCTGCCTACCTCTGCCTCCCACGTGCTAGGACCACAGATGTGCACCATTATGCCTGGCTGTGTATAGGTTTTTAAAGTATTCATTTATAATGTTCTGGATCTTTTTGTTGTCCAGTGTGATGTTTCCCCTTTCTTCTCTGATTTTGTTGATTTGGATTTGCTCTTTTATTCTTTTGGTGAATTGGTATAAGGGTCTGTCTATCTTATTTACCTTTACAAAGAACCAGCTACTGTATTCATTGATTCTTTGTTTATTTTCTTTGTTTCTATTTCAGTAATTTCTACTCTGATTTTTGTTATTTCTTCTTGTCTACTACTTTTGGGTTTCATTTGTTATTCCCCTTCAAGTGCCTTGAGTTGCATTGTTATGTTATTTATTTGTGTTCTTTCTGACACTGCTCTATTTCTTAATTGCTCCTTTAACCCACTCATCATTCAGGAGTCTTTTGTTTAATTGCCATTTGTTCATGTAGTTACTAAGGCTTTTGCTGGTGTTGACTTTAAGTTTTATTGCTTTGTGTTCTTATAGAATGCATATAATTATTATCTCACTTTTTTGTTTTCTGAGGTTTGTTTTGTGCCCCAGTATGTGGTCAGTTTTGGAGGAAGTTCCATAGGGTGATGAATAAAAGTACATTCCATGGTGCTTGGGTAGAATATTCAATAGATGTCTGTTAGGTCCATTTGATGTATGTTATTGTTTAATTTGGATGACTCTCTGTCTATTCTTTGTCTATTTAACCTATCTAGTGGAGACAGTGGGGTATTGATGTCCCCTACTATTAGTGAGTTGGGATTAATCTGTGTCTTAAAGCTCTGTAACAATGTTTTTATGTAGTTGGCCACATTGATTGTAATATCTCTTTGGTTAATTGTTCCTTTTATCAGAATGAAGTGACCCTCTTTATCTCTTCTGATTAGTTTCAGTTTGAAGTCTATTTTTATGGGGCCTGCGCTCTCTCTGGGCGCTCGGGGTCCCTGCATGCAGTCTCAGGATGGCAGGGCGGATCTGCCGTGCGTCTGGAGGAAAGCTGGTCTGGTCCCGTTGGCTTCTCCATGTCTCTATGGGCCTCAGGCATGGTGTGCGTGGATATCTCGGGGTCACTCCGGGCCCCTGGATCTCGGGGCCCCTGTCACACCTGGCTAGTCGCTGGTGGGTCTGACCACAGACAGGCTTCTCCTGGCGGCTCGATTCCCGAGTCTCTGGTGCTGACAGCTTCCTATGCTACTGAAGCTTTGTTCAGCCTAAATCCCGTCTCTATTTCACCCGTGTACTATTCCTTAGGATGCAAGGTTCCTGGCCACAGAACCACGCAGGGAAGAGTATGGAGACGTCGAAAGCTAGGGTGTCCGCGGTTCGGTAATGAGGGAGTGCGTCCCCCTGGAGAGATTGGGCCGCTGGTAGTGACACAAGACTCAGACTCGGCTCAGTCTGTGCTACAGCTTCATTGTCTGCAACCCAATTCTCTGCAGCCCAATTCTCTGTGTCCTAGCTCTCTGCGACCCAATTCTATGACTAAGACATTTATACCATGAGGGTAGTGGTAAAAGCTTTGGCTGTTAGATGCTTTGTGAGGCATTGCATTTACATATAGAAGTGGGTTTCTGCCAGACTGCTGTCTGCTAAGAAAAATTACAGGAAGGCATGGTACCTGTTAGAGCCAAAGGCCATGCTTATGTTATAGCATTCGTGGTGGACACTTCAAAAGGAGAGACAGGAAAGATGCCAGGAAGACACCCTGCTATGAAAGGAGCCCGCAGCACATAAACCCGAGCTGCATGAGCTGTCCGGTGTGAAGGGGCTTCCACTTTGCATAACAGAGGCTCCCAACATATTTTGTCAGGTATTAGAAATTGCAACCTCTGCTTGATTCTTAGTGCCACTTGCTTGGAATATGTTTTGCATCCTTTTACCTTAAGGTAGTGCCTGTCCATGAAGGTGATATGGGTTTCTTGCAGACAACAAAAAGATGGATTTCATTTCTTAATTATTGAACTAGCTTGTGTCTTTTGACTGGGGAGTTCAGTCCATTGATATTTAAAGTTATTATTGAAAGATGTGTATTGGTTCATGTCCTTTAATTTCTGTTTGCATTCTTCGTCTAACTTTGTGTTTCCATACTTATACCTTCATTTGGTTTCTTTCTGTTGTCCGTTGGGTATAGTTGTTCTTCTTTCAGCTCTTTTATTGCTTCAAATATTCACTGAAAGGCTGGATTTGTGGAGATGAATTCTTTCAGTTTATTCATGTCTTGAAGATTTTTCTTTCCCCTTCATCTATAATAGACATTTTTGCTAGTTGAAGTACTCTGGGTTGGTGTCTATGGTCATTTAGAACTGGAAATACTTTGATTCAGGCGCTTCTGGGTTTCATAGTTTGCATTGAGAAGTCAGCTATAATTCTGATGGGTTTCATTTATATATGACTTGTATTTTTTTTTCTTTTGTACCTTTCAGTATTCTCTCTCTCTCTCTCATAAGTTTAGTGTTATTACTATGATATGCCATGGGGAGTTTCTTTTCTGGACCTTTCTATTTGGTGTTCTGTGTTCTTCTTGCATTTGTATGGGCACGTCTTTTTGAAATTTGGGGAATTCTTTTTCTACAGTCCAACTGAACATCAATACTGTTACCCTGAGATTCTTCTCCTTCCTCAACCCTATATTGGGTAAATATGGTCTTTTCATGGTGTCTTATATTTCCTGCATATTCCATTCCTATGTTTTAAAAAGAAGTTTCCTAATCTTCACTTGAGAGGTCCACTTCTTCAACTTTCTCACATGCTCTTGATATTGTTTTCCATTTCATTCATCCTATTGGTGAGGCTTTCTCCTGTCATTTATAATCAGCTTATTGAAGTTATCACTTCCTTCTTCATTTCAGCCCATGTTTTCTTCAAAAAAGGGGCCCTGGAGGTCCCCCAAAACAATAAAGGCCATTGCCAATAATGTTGATTGTACCCCAGAAGTGGATGGAGGGTCCCTATTGCTGAAGACACTACTTGATGTTAGTGCAGGAGCCTCTCTTTATCTCTTTATCTCTTGATAAATCAAACTTGGATAAAGCTGGAAACTCCCTGACACTGGATGATGGCTTTCATGGTGCCAAAAGGTGATAAGCAAATGACTGGGGGAGAATTGTCCCATATAATTCTGCTCCATGATGAATCCCACATGCTGCACTATCAACATACCAAACAAAATGCTCCTGCTGGTGTAATAGTGGAGTGTCTAGTGTATGTACAACCAGCAAATTTTGGATTGGATATAATACCTGTTCCAAGGGGTGGAACACACATTTGGTACTGTAGACCAGACCAACCCCCTGTAGCAGGTTAGGCCCCAGTGGGAAGCCACTGCAACTATTTTGTTAGATGAATGTAATGCACCTGCTAAAGTACCATCCAAGTGTTTATATTTACACTCATAGGTTAACTTATTATAGCAATCACTGTTTAGATGTTCTTGCTTCCTGCTGTTTGTGATTTTATAGTAGAGGGAATCCCACTGAATTGGGCCAACATCCCATGGAAAACTGATAATGCGGAGACTGGAAAGTTCAGTGCCTTGCCATAATATGAGGAAGATCATCCCACACCCTACCACCCCCTCCAAGGCTCAGGGAATTTTGTGGAAGAGGTTGGTGGAAAGAATGTAAGAACCAGGAGAAGGAGTGGAGTGTTAACTGGACGTGTACTCTGACCACTGTGCTAGAAAGCTATAGTCATACCTCCTTCCCACATTCATTAAGGAGTTGAGGGGAAAATCAGTTACCCCTGCCACCCAATCGGTCAACCTCAGCTGTGTATGGGGGAGGGGCTAAGGATCTATAAGCCAAGAATGCCAAGAAGCACCTCTCTCTTCATTTTCTGTGGCTGTTAGGAAGTCAAAGGACTTATATTTGAGTGTGGACTTCCCAGTGCAGCTGTAAATTGGGTACATCCACTCCTCTGTAAATAAACCCCCACCTTATGCTCTGTTAAAAAAAAAGAAAGAAAGAAACAAAGAAAATGATAGGTGTTTGGACAGATAGATGAGAGGGATCTGACTAAACTGTAAGTGAATGGACTTGCAGTAGGGAATGTCTGGGAACACTGACTTGACACAGTGGGCCTTAACACCCAGGACAGAGTATATGGGTTCCAGTGGGGGGGAGGCTATGGAAGGGTGCTGGTGGGGACGGGGCTATAATAATGAGTTAGATTGTTTGAGATATTCTAAGTGAAATACAACATAATTTAATAAAAACAAAGTTTAAAATAATGTAGATGGCTCAGTGGTTAAGAGCACTGACTGCTCTTGCAGAGGACCTGGGTTCAATTCCCAGCACCCACATGGCAGCTATGAACCATCTTTATCTCCAGTTCCAGGAGAACCCAAAGCCCCCTCCTGACCTCTGTAGCATTGCATGACACAGGTGCACTCACATACATGAAGGCAATACACTCGTACACATAAAATAAAAGTAATAAAATATTTTAAAAAATGAAAAATATTTTAAAAAATCACTCTCTATCTTTCTTGTGAATTTAATCTAAAGTTTATACCTATCTTCTTTATTCTTTGATTTGTTTGTTCATGTGTTCTTAAATTAATTGAATTATTTGATCATATTTATGATTGTTCTTTTAAATTCTATGTCCTGGTTTATCTCTAGGGGATTCTCACAGTAGAACTTTTCTGTAGAACTGATGGTGATTGGTAGGGACATATTCTTTGGGTTTTTCATACTATTATTTTTTGTTGTGATTTTGTCATGTTGATTTCTTTGTGCTTTGTAATTCTGACTGATGTGAGACTCAAGACATTGTTTGTTGAGTTTAAGTCTATTTCTGTTTTTGTACTTGTGCCTTTTTATGAAAAGCTTGTTGTTCTAGGCTTCAGGTTCTCCCTTTTGATTTTATATTGGAGGGTCCAGATGGCTCTAGTCCAGTTATGCAAGAATTCCAGCAGAGGTCCAAGTCAGGTGAGAATCAGATGATCTCATGCTTTCTCCTAAGGTCTAGGTACCTCTAGCCAGCAAGCACAGCACTATTTGGGAAGCTTGTTATGCAGAGGATGGATTCAGGCAATTTCAGGCAGTCTGCAGAAGTCTGGCCCCTACTAAAGGGCAGGGAAGCCTAGTCCTGCAGCAGTAGGAAGGGTTTCAGATGAGCCCAATGAAGTGGGAATGGCGAGACACAATTTGGAGAGCTCACCAACACGAAGAGCTTAGAGGGTAGTCCATAGATCTGGGATCCTAAGAGCAAAAGAGTTCTGTGACCAAGGCTAGAAGAACAGGATGCGGGGTCTGGAAGTTTGGATTTTCTCAGGCTGTAGAAGAGTCAAGGCACAACGGATGAGGTCAGACATACTAGGGAAAAAGGCTGGTCTGTGGAATTCAAGGCAATTTGAGGGTGGTGACAGCCTGTGAGACTCTAAAACTAGTCTGAAAAACTTGACCTGGTCCAAGTGCAATGAATCGGGCAGACTAAGAGGGTAGTGCAGAGATCTCTGGCTCTGAGCACAAAAGCAGGCCTGTGCCTAAGGCTAGAATATGATGTTGTATGAAGTTATTATATCTGCATTGATAAAGAGTTGTAGAGCATCAGGAATAATTCTATAAAAATGAAGATATAAGTGGCTTTACTTTTTCCACAAAAAGCATTTTCTTTAATTGAATATAACATATACAAGGTTGTGCAATGAGCTTGCAACATTTAGGCTTCATTTTGCCCCTGCAAAATCTTCATTGACAATTCATAATAGAAACTCTGCTTCCATTTCAATATGTACAAATAAAATAGTGGCTTTCAATTACTCCTGAGAACATATCTATTGCTGCTTACTTTTTATCCCTGATATAAATGCAAAAATATAGAATAAACCAATGGCATTTTGTGCCTGCACATCTTTTTACTTCCATAGCATTTGCTCATTTTCTGTTGCACCCAAATTATTGTCTTTAACAGGGAGTAACTGCTGTTATTTCATTACCATTGCTGTATATGACAACTGATATAACTGACATTTTATGATTAAGCAGCTCAAAAATCTGTTTTATTAACTGGGTTCCTACTCCATGTCAATGAACGCCAGTACTAATTTTAATGATTATCTGTCTTTTTGTGTATTGCTTTAGTTTGTTCCTGTGTTGATATTGCTTGAATCAGGAGTCTTGCAGATGCAAAGCAAGTGTCTTTCATTAAGATGCATTCCCAGCTCTCATGTTTACATTTTAAGACAGAGTCTTACTAAATCACCTAGGCAGGCCTTGAACTCACTCTGTAGCCCAAGCAGAATTTAAAAGTACAGTCTTCTTGTCTGAGTCTCCAAAGTACCTGGCATTACAGACCTCCACCAGTGGGCCTGGCTTTGGTTTTGTTTTGTTGTTTTTTTATGTTTACATATAACAGGATATATTTTTAAGTAATGATAAACCCAAGAAATGTTGAACATGTGAATTTGAACATGAAAACATATATGTTATAGGTTATATTCAATTTAATCTCTTAGAATAAAGGAAAATGTGAAGATGATTACTGGTGAACCATCATTAAGAATTAAAATATTGAGTTATGATACCAAGTTTCTGAATTCATTGATTTGGAATACTTTCCAGTAGACCAGGTACAGCCATTGCAGCTACACAGCGCTGGCTGTGTTATGTGCTAAGTGAATGTTCAGTTAGAACATTCATAAATACAGTCCAGTACATTTGGCTTTAGAAAAGAACAAGGGTTGATCCAGTCTATTGATTTATGGGGAGAGAATCATATATAATAAATATATGTAAAAGATTTTTCAATATTCAGAAAAAAAATAAGAAAAAATTTAAAAAGCAAAGTTAAGGGAACTGGAGAGATGGCTCAGCAGGTAATAGCACTTGCTGCTCTTGCAGAGTAAAATATCTGGATTTTGTTTGCAACACCTACATTGGGCAGCTCACAACCACCACCTGTAACTCCAGCTCCAGGGTATCTGAAAGTTTCTTTTGGCCTAGAGGTCATCTGCACATGTGTACATACACAGACATGCACACATAAACATTAAAACATAAAAAAGTCTTAAAAACTTTAATAAAACCCTTAATAAAAAGAATTAAAGGTATATTACTTTAATTTTTCTTACTCATAATAGGCTTTTTAATTTTACATAAGTTATAGTAATCCTTATTGATATGATTTTATTTTTCATTATGTATTAGCACTCTATAAATGTTTATTACTGTTTTATTCTGTGTAACTTCATTAACTATCAGCATAGCCAGTAGTATCAAATGTCAGATCATCCCTTGACCTACTACTCATCATGTTTCCTTATCATGAGCTTACTTTGTTTTAATTAATTCATACATGTCTGTATTGACCATCATTATTATATTTCACTGGCTCTGAGGTCTCAGAATTTGAAAGCAATGGCACGATGGTTTCAGTCTTTGAATGTTAATAAAATCTTAATATATGGCTTAGATAAAAAATAAATTTAACCAATGTTTTACACATTCTTGGCTCTTCTAAATTCAGAAAATAAATTATCTCACAATATTAAGCAGTCAGTTCAGAATTACACTTTTAGCTGTCATTCATGACCTTTACAGTTTTTACCTGTAAATTGCAATGAGTCTCCTGTTATAAACTTCTTAGTGTTGAGCTCTTTATTTAATTTTGTTTGGTTTTTCTGAAACTAAGCTTTTATTCAAAGAAATAGAATTTGGAACAATATACCAGGCATATTAAAATATATATAAAGTATTAATTTTAGAGCACAAGCATTCATTTTTGTCTTTCTGCTTAGCGATTCACATGTTCAAGCAATAAAACTGAAAATGGGCAAATGAGATTATTAATGTCCTTGAATACAGGTGATGCATCCCAGGTCTGAGTAAATTTATTTTTACTCTTAAGGCCGTTTGAGGATCTGTTTGTCAGGGGTCACATAGGCTTGGTAGGTGCCCCTGGCTCCTTTCTTTTACCAATTCCATCTATGTGAAGATAAGTCAAAGGTCCTGCTCAACCATGGCTGGCTTCATTTGGAAGCATGAAGAAAATGATTCCTCTGTGTTAACCCTCCTCTTTTTATACTGGACACTGGTTCAAGTCCATCTCGTGGGGTCTCCTCGGCCTCCTTGATCAAAAGGACAGGGGACCCACTGCTATTATAGTACATTTTGAGAGATGGTCACAGTCCCCTGGAACTAGTCGACCTAGGAGAGAAAGAAGCAAAAACTGTCCTTTATGTCCCTCTGATCAAATTAGTATAGGCCACAAAGTATGTCTGTTAAACATCCAAGAAGGTTAGTCCACCAGTCTGGTACTTTTAATTACTGTGAGCCATGTAGATAAATATTAGACAAAGACCAATTGTTCTCAGATAAACCTTGCCTAAACATATATTTCTTGATCTGGTATGTATAATTTGTCAGTAGGTTGTTGGACTAATAAGATTCACTCTGGTTTTTAAAACTAGCTAGGCATTATTTATCTTTCACATTGTGTAACCCCTCCATCATGGTTTCCCCAATTACATATTTTTCCCATTTCTCCCTTAATAATACCCTTCCCCATGGTCCTATCTCTCTTGAGATCATTCTTTCCCTTTATCCCCTAGATTCTTTGTATACTCTTCCCTCCCACCTCCCCTAAACTAACCCATTTTTTATCCATATCTCTCTTATTAATGCCTGTTTCCTACTGTTCTTCTCTTTCAGGTTCTTTCTTTTCCTTTACCTCTTTGATTCCTTTCCATTGTCCTGGTTCCTTTAGTTACGTCTGGATACATACTCACATATCAGGAATTTGTTCTAGGATCCACATATGAGAGAGAATATACGCTGATTTTTTGTTCTGAGTCTGTGTTACTTCACTTAGTATAACAGTTTGTAGTTCCTTCCATTTACCTGCAAATTTCATTATTTCATCTTTCTTTACTGCTGAGTAAAACTCCATTGTATAAATGAACCACCTCTTCATTTTCCACTTGTCAATTGAGTTGTTGGCCAGTGTGGCCCAAGGGATTCCCAGATAGTAACCGAGGATAGAACTGGGAAAATGAACAGCAGACCCCAATCTTATCTAAAGGAATATTGACAACCAATAGCTGCTAGATGAGGAGCAGCTGACCTTCCTAAAACAAAGACCTCTAGATAGGCTGACTAGCTTCACCAGATGGACAAGTAGTGGGGAATGGCTAGGGATGCCAACAACACAGCAGACAGTAGCAGGGACAACAGAGTATAAAGGGGAGGGAGGCTATGGGAGGGTGCCATCTGGCAAGTGGGTATATAGTTGAATAAGATGGTTTGGGATGTTCTGTGTGATATACACACACACACAAATCAACAAATTAAAATAATGAATTATATTTGAGGAGGAAACATAAAAATTTATGTCACATTAACTAGTGGAGGTGATAAACATTACAACTGAAATCTATCTGATGATTTTATAGGCATACACAGGTGCCAAGGATATGAGTGCAACAGATTATGACTAGTAATAATCAGATAAATACAAATTAGAAACACATGTGCCAACATCTCAGCATTATTAGCAAAAACAATGAGTCTGTAAGAAACAGTATATTTTAAAATGAAATGGAGATATTTTTAAAGGTTAAAATTTCATCCAATTTTATGTCTTACAGGACTTATACTGAGTTCAATATTGAATAACTGTATTAATTTAACAGCGAACCTAAAAAATTTATAGCCACTTTTGAAAGACATGTATCTTTACTCTGGAAACTGTTACTGAGTATGTTAAAGCTTTAATGAAATGCTTCTTCTAAAAAAGAAAATAAAAAGAAAATTTTAAGTCAAACAAACTGGTCATCTTAGGTATATGGTCATATACTAGAGAATGTGCAAGCTAAAAGTGATAGGCAGCATCCCTAAAGAAATATGATTAACTCCTCAGTAACTATCAACTGATAATAGCTCCTGAGATATAGGTGGAAAAATGGATTTAGTTGGTCAAATTATAGGTATATGATGTTGACAGGAAAAGTGATGGTAGAGATTGGGAAGAATTGGAGCAGAGGAACTGGGAGGTGAATTTCGTAAAAACACATTGTATACATCCACGAAATTCTCAAGCAGTACAAAGGGTTGTCAGCTTAAATTGGTTTCACTTGAAATCAGTTTATTCATTCTGACCTACAAACTCTTTGCAAAGAATATGGTTAATATTGCACATTACTATCAGAAAGAGTGCATTTGATTATGCCTACCAGAATTTTCACACTTGGTATCACTGATCATATATATGAGCCTATCCCCCATGTGGATAATTTAATTAAAGACAAAGTATAAACTAATCCGGAGTGTGTAGTAACTCGGTGACAGCTACTGCACAGTTTGACTCAGCAATCATCCTTACATATTTTGAAATTATTTTCAATCATAGATATTCAACAGTTCTTGTTAATGCCAGACCGAAAACATGGAGCATCATTCCCTAATTAAATAATCACGTCCTTGAGTTGTTCAGTCTAGAAGGAACACTGCTGAGCTGCAAGTGTCTGAGACTGAATAAAGCTAGCTCTCAAACACAAGTATAGCTCTTGTCACATGCCCGTTTTCTTCTTATGCTGACATTCATTTTGAACTCAAGTATCACTGACCACGTGTGAGAAAGGGAAAGGGCAAATCACCTCATGCTATGACAGAAAACAAATCTTATGCATCACCGGTGATCTGCCATCTGTAAATGACAGTGATTTTTGCATCTATCTGGCTCTGTAGCCATATATCAAGTCAAGAATTTCTTAATAAATTTGTCCTTTTTTACTTATAAAGTCATTTACATCACGAAGTCAAGGAATGCCACTTTAAAGCATGTGGCAGTTTTGTTTTCACTTTTTTAAATCTTAGTTGTGTTTGTGAATGAAAATATGTAGATGTACCATTTTGGTTGGTTGACTTTAGTCTGGTAATAAACAACAAAGATCGTAACTAAAATATCAGGAGAAAGATGTAATGTCTGCAATACCTTCTTGTGATGGAAGAAAAATAAACATGGGTAAAATAAATTACATCAAGAAACTGGTGAGTATGTGGAAATTTAAGACAACACCTCCATCAGAGGTATTATGTAAATTTTTTGAGCTATAATTTAGCTATGATAAAAGTGTGTATGTTATGGTTACAGTTCAATGGTGTTTGACTAATCTTGGTATATATCTGACTAATCACCAAAATATATAGAAAACATTCACAGTGGCGGAAAATTGACTTGGCGCCATACTACAGTTAATTCTTGCTTTTTTATTTAATTTTTCACATCATTCATACATATAATCACATACATACACAAACACACACACATATATAATGTACTTTGATCATATTAACTTACCTTCTTTTATCTCCTTTCCACATGTAGAAAAACTCTACTTCTTCTTCCCTCTAAGTCCCTTTTATGCTTTCATATCTTCTTGTATATTTATGATCACTGCATTATTTAGGGTTGCTTCTTTCCATGGGTATAGTTGATGGGTTCTTACCTGAGCAAAGGCAATTTACTAGTGTATAGACCATGAAGAAATATGACTACCTCCCCCTATAATTGTTTACTACCTATATCTTCTCAGAGGTAAGTGGGGCCTCTTGATTCTGTCCCCATTCTCTATCACCTTACAGGGCCCAATCTTGTACTGGTCTTGTGCAGTTAAGCACAGTCACAGTGAGTTCATGATTTGGAATGGTTATGTACAGAAGACATCTATTTTGGTACATCTGGCTGTCTGACCCATGCTTACATTCTTTCCACTCCTCCCTTCTAATATGTTCTTTAAGCCTGGGAGGGTATCATATAAATATACCATTTAAAGCTGACTACTCAGCATCCCCCTTCTCAGCACTTTAATGAATTTTTCTTTTCATCACTGTCAACAAAATAAAGAAGTCTCTCTAACCAAGGCTGAGAAGGACTCTATTCCATGACTATAAGCATAAATATTTGGAGGGCAATTTGATAGCATTCCAGTCCAGTTAAAGCTTAATGTCACTATGCCCTGAAGCTGAAATGTGTGGTGCCTTTAACGGTAGTGTCTTATGACCAAATTCTGGTGTACAACCAAGAGTATTGGCTATAATCTGTGTTGTTTTGGTGGTCTCTAACACTTCCCTGACCAAAACCTCATAGTCCTCATCTCGTGTTGGGGTTTCGTTTGAAATCCTTTCAAGTCTTCTCCAAGTGACTGTGATTTGGTCTCACTGTGATTAATTTTGTCTTTTCTAGATTTTTTTTTTTGTATAACTGTAATCATAATGTATACCTTGCTTTAGGCAAGGGGCCAATTTTCATTTACTATTTTAATAAAAGTAAGTCTACAAACATATCATAAATCTAAAAGAGAAAATTTCATTTGTGTGAAGAGACATATATTACCATATTATTTGCTTTAAATTTTAAGGATTTTTTTAGTGTTAAGTAAAATGGCATCACTGACTCCATTTTGTTGTATATGACTCCATTTTCTTCTAGCTGAATCTTGCTTCACCCTATGTTTCTGCCTAGCCACCTCAGCCTTGCTTTGAGTGCAGTCAGCCAGGTAGAACCAACCAGCCATGAAGGCTGAACCTGTAGTGTTGTAGTCTCCCTGCAGGTGCAGCCTAGGGGAGACTCAGGATCCAAGCTGGGAGGGGATGAGTGATGCGGAGTGAACACACAGACACCGGGAGTCTGGTAGTAGCAGGCACTAGGTGAGGTGCTGCAGACTCGTTTATTACAGGAAGGACTTGGGCTTGTATAGTTTATTTGTCTCCTCTCAGTGGTCGGTCTGCATCTCTTGATAATGTGGCCATTTGTGGTTAGCTTTTCTAGCAGCCTCGGCTGTTGCCAGGTGTTTTGGCAAAGATCAGGTTCCAAGACCTTAATCAGTCTGACTGTGCATGTGCTAGTGGCATTTTGTTACATCCCACATTTCCACCCTTTTTGTTTTTAAATGAAGAGCTTAACACAGTGAGAGCCCAGGTTCTATAACCCAGACATGGTTGGCCTCACCTCTGGTGTCCTGACATTTGACTGTGCCTGTCTTAGGTTGTCCTGATTAGCAGGATCTTACCCGTCACAGACTAACTGACCACCGAGGGGATAAACCAGGGAGTGTTAGCTAAAGGTGGTAGGGGTCAGACTATCGAATCTTGGATAGATGACAGTCAGGCATGCAACATTTGTGGAGGAGGTCCAGGTCTTGCTCCATTGTAGAAGACAGCCTGGAGAACTTGAAGGGACCTCTGTTAATTTGTTTTTGTAAAGCCTCTGGGTTGTCCTTAACCTACATCCTCCATCCCCTGAGCCTCTCTGACCTCCCTCCGGGGGTATGGGGAGAAGGTGTCTCTGGAGGCTGTAGCTTTTGCTCTAATTTACCAGTTTCCTCCTCCTCCTCATCCCCATTTAACTGTATGCTGGGGACTGCTGGCAGGGTCAGTTTTTCCTCTGTATTTTTTGAACAAGTCTGATTATGTTCCTGTAATACTTCCTCTGCCGATGAGCCTTTAAGACTCGCAATAATGGCTAGTAGGATCAGGACAAAGGGCACCGAGGGCATCTTGCCCGAGTGGACTTCTGTCTTGCGAGTGAGGTGAATATTTTCATCCAAACCGAGGAGTTCCAGATATTTGCAGGGGTCACCCAAGGGGCAATACAAATCGCCTTGTCCCAGAAATTGTCAAGATCTTTTGGCTTCACTTTTAATCCTCTAGTCTTTAAGAGCGCCTTGAGCACTGCTGTTTATGACTCCCTGCATTGGGGTGGAAGATTGACCATCGTGGGAGAGCTCAGTGAAGGGATTCTCTCCACAGAAGTAGAAGACAAGGGTGACCACTAAAAGGGCACAGATAGAGCAGATGAGGCCCGTGAACCACCCCGACACGAAAAGGTGTATCATCAGATCCAAGAGTCTTGTGCTTAGTGAGGGACTTCCGAGGGCCGTGACACCCTTGGCCGTATGCTCACACGGTGTCTCCAGGACAGGCAACAGGATCGTCCAAGGCCTGGGCTCTAAGTTTGGGGTGGATCAACCCTTACGTGAACTCACTGGGATGAGCCAAGGAATTAAAGGGGCCGACGTGGGCTTCAGGACCACATGGCGGAGTATGCCTTCCTGATCTAACAACAAATATGACAAACAGGGTACAGGGAACAGAGGAGGGGGTCACTCGCTCACCCTCAAGCAGCCCAAGGTACAGACAAACCCAGGGGCCTACTCACTGTACTTGGGGGGTGTCACCAATGCTGAGGGGGCTGAGGGTCCCTGTTCAGGCACCAGATGTTTCAGTCTCCCTGCAGGTCCAGCCTAGGGGAGACTCAGTGTCCCAGCCAGGAGTGGGTGTGCTGCGTGGAGTCAACACACAGACACCAGGAGTCAGGTAGAAGCAGGCACTAGGCGGGAGTTGCTGAAGACTCATTTATTACAGGAAGGACTTGGACTTATGTAGTTTGTCTCCTTTCATTGGTCCCTCTGCATTTCCTGATAATGTGGCTATTCATGATTGGCTCTTCTAGTGGCCTCTGCTGTTGCCAGGTGTTTTGGCAAAGATCAGGTTCCAAGACCTTAATCAGTCTGACTGCACATGTGCTAGTGCCATTTTGTTACATCCCACACTATAGTTTCAGAGGATACATTGTTTCTAAAATATTAGGAAAGTACAAATATCCAGCTAGCACACTCTCTCCCAGTGTCTCCATGGAGTCCATTGCTTCTGAAATTCTAAGAAACTTTTTTTTCTTAAGTGAAACATTTTCCTAAGTGCAACATCTCAGCCAGGTCTACACAATAGTACTCTATAAACAAACAAATCCATAATTAAGATCCTAAAGACAGATATCTTTGTAAAATTTAATCCTGAAATAGTTTGATGCTTGACATTACTTATGTACTGAAACAAATCTGTTTATTTAGCTAAGAAGCTCTTATTGTACACCTACAAATATTTATTTACTTGTTTCTTTTATTCATTTATTTGTGATTTTTGAGACAGAATCTCCCTGTAGCCATAGCTGGCCTGAAATTTATTATGTAGAACAGGGTGGCCTTGATCTCACAGAGATCTGCTTTTATCTGCCATCCAAGTGTGAAAATTAAATGGATGTATCACCATGTGCCCACAATAATGTTTAATTTTCCTGAACAATGTTTTACTGTACAGTTTTACATCTAGAAGTTTGGTCGTCATTTGTTCCCTTCCAACTAAAATGGAATTCCTTATTCCTGTAAGCATCACACATGCTTTGTGCCCACCAGATTACAAGTTAAAATCTTTAATAACTTTCTCTCTGCCTGAGTAAATAGCTTATTTCCCTAGATTCTCATAGTCTTTATAGTAAAGTTGCTCAGCCAGTACTTTTACATTCTATTTTTAGGTTTCTGTTATACCTTTATGCAAGCTGTTTGAGTAAATAACTAGGTCAAAGTTGTATTTGTAATAGGGAGCACTGCTTCAAAATCTTTATGTCCCCAATGTGTAATACATTATTTGAACAAAAGAAAGCTGCCTAATAATGGCTGTGGAACTGTGGTTCTGGGATTGCTTTACTGAATTCTGTAGTATATTTCATACCATCTAGCATCCTCTGGAAGTACACTTTTGTGATCTCTGACCAAATCTAACTGGAACACTTCTGTACTGAACGACTGCAAATCCCTAGGAAGCTGTTTCATCACACGTCTACTCTTCTGCCAAATCTAAACCATATGTTGCCAAAAGCATTGCCCTAGGGTTACAGTCTCATCCAGAAAAATTGATTGTTTCCACAAATTTAAGCTAAATTTCCATTGTTTATTCTAGTTTTGGCTCCTGTTTCAAATTTTTATATGACTACAGAAAAATGTCTCTTTTCCTATTTCTTATCATGCAAAATGAAAAATGCCTTATAGTCAGAGAACATGTACTAACATTTCAGTTCAAATGTAATAGTTTCTTCACCATTCCAAAATGGTTATGAAATGCTCCATGTATACTTAGGATGGCTGGAACTAAACAGGCCAATTCGCTTGGGTCTTCACCCAAATGTTGAGAACTAAGGGAAGGCAGGTCAAGCTGTGTGCGCAGAATGAATAGCAGATGACATAATTGGGTCCAGTTTTGAAGATGCTGCCATAGATTCCCAGCACAGGGAGGAACATCTGCCAGGAAGGGATCAGTCATGCACTTAGGAGTTATATGACAGTCCAATCACTTAGACAAGTGAGAGATGCCAATGAGAAGTATCAACAGATGGAATACCTTCATGTTTGTGAACTGCCTGCCAAGACAAATGGAAATCTATATTTCCATAAATTGGATACTAACCTTTTACCCTCAAGTTTATTTTTATCTATTGTGTATCAGAAATAAATGTATTGACATGCATGCACATATGCACACATGCACTTTTCCACCATTTCATTAATTTTTCAGGTCCTGAAAATCTAAGCTTACAAATAATAATAAAACCTAAATAGCTTAGTATAACTACCAAGATTCTGAATAATCTGAACATATATATGTGGTGGTTTGAATGAGGCCTATCCTCCGTAGGATTAAAGTGTTTAAATACTTTGCTCCCATTGGTGGTACTGTTTTGAGATATTTAGGAAGGGTGCCCTCACTAGAGGGCTCTTCACTGGGAACAGGCTTTGAGAGTTCATAGCCTTGCCCCATTTTGAGTTTGTTTCTCTCTGCTTCCTGCCTGTGCTTGAAGATGTGAGTACTCAGTTTTCTGCTTCAGCTTCCTCCTTTCATGCCTCACCTGCCATTATGCACTCTTCTCTCTCTGGAACCATAAATGTAATAAATTTTCTTCTATTATTTTCTTTGGTCATGCTGTTTTTTCACAGAAACAGAAAAGTAACTAATACAGTAGGTGACATCTTACATCTCATCTCTTGATATGCCTTCACTGATTTGCCTTTTCTAGAAACAAAATCCTCTATCCCCTCATAGTGCTTCTCTTTCTTACCTATGAAATCCTTAATCATATGTCAAGTGTATCTAAATTATCCTAAAAGGAGATTTTTCTGAGATCAAAATCATATCTTTATATTATAAATTATGAAATTATGCAAATTGTTTATACTAGTAGCAGTTTATAACTGTACCACTACATCTTTAAATAACTACTGTGCTCCTTGACAGGGACAATGCATCTACTCACCATTGGCTCTTATGATTCTCATACAATGTATATATAGCTGGTCTGGATTCATTAGTGCAAGGACTAAACATAGAAGAACAATCAAAGAAAAACATAGTAGAACTGAAGCTCAGAGCAATTCTTAGATATAAGATCAGAATAGAATTGCCAGTAACAGGAAAAAATAAAGTGATACAAGAAATTATAAACCTCATAGGATGATGGATGTACAGCCTATCTAGGGTTCTCCTAAAGTAAAAAAGACACATGAACTGAGGTAGACTTAAAGTTGCATCCTAAATAAGATTGTATATTTTTATAATAAAATATGGTAATAATAAAGTAGTTATAATTTATCAGTACGTAAGCATACTAGAATTGTGGGCATATGGTAAGCACCCAGTGTCAAGTAAATGTCTTAGTATGTCTATTTTTGAGCTGAGAACAACAAAAACAGAAAAAGGAAAGTGTGGGGCCTCAGGGGTGGATGGCAGCATCCTGCGGGGTGTGGACATGAGATAGGACACTTAAGACCATGGGCACAGAGTGTGAAAGCTGAAGGAAATTGAGGCAGGTTTCATATGGCGTGTGGGTTATGAAAAGCTGTCTCTGTGTAAGTCACTCCCTCCCAAGTGTCATATAAACTATGCAAACCCAAGATAAAAATGTGTTATGCTTGTTTTGTTGATCTATGTCAGAACCACGAGACCCAGAGTGAGAGCCCTGGGGGGGGCATTTAGTACAACAACAAATCCACTAATACTAATAACATTAATTTCCTCATGAAATTAGAACCCATAACCTAATTTTATAATGGTCCCAATGCTTAACAATGCTTAATCGGTATTTAAATTTCTAACACATCGTCTGAGTTACTTTGTGTCACTGTGATGAAATCTAGCATAAGTAACTTGCAAAAGGATTTATTTTAACTTATAGTTTCAGAGGGGTTAGCCTGATTGCCTGGCCCCATGAACTTAGACAGGAGATTGTGGTGACAGAGACATGGTGGTAGAAGAAGTTCTTTACTTCCTACGGGGCTAGAATCACAGTGAGTGAGACAGGAAGAGCCAGAGGCAGCCTACTTCCTAGGATACACCCCTGGTGACCTATTTCCTGTAAGAAGACCTTCTTTCTAAAGTATACAGAACTTGCCATTAGGGAACCTAGCAGTTAAAATCCAATCTGTAGGAGGCATTTCACAATCTAACCATAACCCTTTTAAACTTTGGGAACAATTCAGACCATAGTAGCCCTCATTCCAGGGTATTTAGCAACTTACCATCATCTTCATCTTCTCTATGAGAATTACTCAAGAGATGGTGACAAGAGTTATTAGTCATTATGTTCCCAAAACCCTGCTAGTTTCACATAAAGCAAATGCTCAGTGAATGTCACACACAAATTCAGGATTATTTATATCATTATTGTTAAATCTGTTCATTTTCAAAGTTTCTTCAGAGGCTTTTATTTAAGAAAAAATATCTGTATTATCCAAATATCTGTATTTGGGAGACAGATTTATAGACCATCAAATAAAATTCCCAAGTGTTTTCATATTGTATCTTCAGTGTATTTGTGATAAGCCTCAAACATTATTCACTTAAAATGCTTTTAAAATATCATTCACAAAAGGAAAGAACTTGACCACCCCCCTCTTTCTGTGATGTGTTTATCAAATGAACACTCATAAGAGAAATGCGCATGAAAACTAGATATAGCTAATAATAAAAAAAATCATAATTAATTGCCTGCTATATAATCTTTAAGGTAATTACATAATACAATCGGCCTTATGCACCTTTAAAAGGGAAAATTATTTTAATTTTGAACATGAAAAAGCATGAAAGAAACATCTCCAATATCTAAATCAATTAATTAAAAAAATTTCAGTAAGTTTCACAATTATGACTTCTCATACAAAATAAAAAGAAAATACTAGTTAATCACTTTTGAATCTTTGTAGTAATAAGACACCCCAATGTACCTTAATTTTTTCATTTTTATGCAAGTAAAAATTGTTTATTTATTGTGTTGTAATCCAGATGAAATGAAATATTTAATATCTGAAAATTTTCATACTATTTCAGTCAGTATACTAATATATACTTTTAATATATTTCTAACTATTTGGTACTATAAATCATGTGAATAATATATTTTTGGTAATCAGAATTGTTAAGAAATCTTATCTGCAATGACCTATCCATAAATACCCCATATAATTTTGAAATATCTTTATTAATTCTTTGAGAATTTCAAACACCATATTTTGATCATATCCTCCTTTCCTAATTCCCTTCAGATCCATCACCACCTCCCTATCCACCCAAATTCATGTTGTTTATTTTTTCCATTCTAGTTCAATATGTGTTGTCCAAATACAATTTGGAGCATGGTGACTTACCAGGCATCTTACCCTTAAAGAAAACTGAGTCTTCATCCTCCAGTACCTTTCAAATGACAATAGCCTCTCAGCTAGGCTGGGGCTTCATGCCCACCTCGCTTGTTCCATACATGAATTTTGTTTGACTTGAGCTTGAGTAGGTCTTATGCATGTGGTCTCAATTTTTGTGGATTCATATGTACAACTGCCTTGTGTCTGAAAAATATTGTTGACCTGTAATCATTCGCTGACTCTGGGGCTTACAATCTTTCTGCCCCCTCTGCTGAGGACATCACTGAAACTTGTGGGGAGGGGTATGCTACAGATATTCCATTTAGTGCGGAACACTCCAAGGATCTTGTTCTCAATACATTGAACAGTGTGGGTCTAGTTGTTAATCACCATCTGCTGCATGAAGAAGCTTTGAATATGAAGGCCAAGATATGCACTAATCTACAGGTAAGTCATTAGGAGTCATTTTAATTTGACATCCATTTAGTAGAATATTAGTGATAGGTTGTTCGCAGGTCCTACGAAATATTTAGCCACTGGTTTTTGATCCTGATACTTTTGCCAAGGCACTGATTCCTTATCCTGGGGTGGGCCTTAAGTCCAATCACAGGGTGGTTAGTTACTCCTATAACATTCCTGCCACTATTTCACTAGTGAGCATACCTTTTTTAAAAATTTTCATTAATTTAAGAATTAATTAATTTAAGATTGTGTTTTGATCTTAATCTATCCCCACTAACCACCCACTACCTGCTTTCATATCTTTTATTATTGTCTTAAAGAGAGGACCAATGGAGTATAATCTGTGTTTCTCAAATGTTTGGGGGTAAGGATATAGCATTTGGAGTCTAGTCAACCTAGCAGACATCACACCAGTAAGGAAAACTGACCAACCTTCTTCAAGCATCTATCAATTGACAATATATCCTCAGCTAAGGCTTGAGCTTTCTGCCCATCTCCACAATCTATGCTGGTCTGTGTTGGGTTTTCATAGGTACTGTGCATTCTGTCTGAACTGCTGCGGGTTCACATGTGCAACTACCTTGTGGAGTCCACACAAGTTTCCTTATATTTATATATAGCCTCAGTCTCTTATAGTTCTTCTTCCCCATCTTCTGCAATGATCCCTGATCCTTGAGAGTGCTGGGGACTCAAACCTGTGAAACCTAGCGAGGTGAGGATTTGGGATTAGTAAGCACACAGTTCACCAGCCCACGCCGCCCCCATTACCAGGGACACTCAGATGCAATGGGGAATCTTAGTCAGGCAGAGACTCATTTTATTGCAGGTGTTACAAAGCTTATAAAGGCACCGGGAACTCTCCCCCACAAGGGTGTATCTTAAGGATGGTCATGCACTGATCATGCACTCCTCAGCAGTGCAGAAGTATTCTTCAGACTTTCAAAGCAAGCCAGGCCGCACCCCCAGTAAGGTGGAGCCTTTAGATCCCCACATATCCCCCTTTTTATTTTTAAGACTGGACTGACTTTATTTCATGGGTTACCCACTTCATAGGCAGCTCCCTGAGGAGAGATGGCTATCTCCTTCCTCTAATCTTACGCATTTTTGCCTGTCTTAGGTTGTGTCGCCTCTGATCAAGACTTACCCGTCATTGGATCATGCACCTGGCCATGTGCATGTCCTGTCTTAGGAGTACTTGTCATGGGACATCTCACCCATCCTTGGCTAAAAATGTGTCATGATTAAGGGCAGCCACGTGGGTAATGCCAGCCCATGACAGTCTTAGTCTCTGCCTAACTCGGTTAGCCAAGCGTGGGCAACTGGAGTGGGTCCTGGGGAAGTCTGTAATCATGAGGAGGTGGGCTGTGGCAGTTCCAAGGGTACTCTGTCGCCAAATTATGTGGTAAAGACACTTAAAGATAAGCATTATCAAGAGAAACAAAGCAAGTCATGGCATAGGACAAGTTGAAATACTTCTGGGACCATGTACCTTTTAGCCAATCAGCCAGTTGTAGAGGCTGACTGGCAATGAAGCCAAGGAACTGAGTCCTTTACCTCAGATCGATACAAATAAAGAGAGGAATTTTTTTTCATGAACTATTGTCCATTGACCATCATGCTAGTCAGTTGGATCCTGGCCTACCCACTTAAGGTTTTTCGCAGGCACCCATATGGGGTTTGAATCTCCTGTAGGGTAGACACACCCAAAGCCTCAACTCATGATTAGCAATGGATCTGGTCCTTTCCATTGCCCGGTGATAGGATCTTTCCATCTTACCCATACCTCAGGTCTCTGCTCCTGTTGTCCCCAATGCTTCTGAAACTGGGATTCCAACAGATTTTTTTTGAAAATTAAAAACATTAATAGTGAATAAGGCCATACCCAACTGTTGGTGGGGGCTTATTTCCCCCTTTTTGTTTTACTAATTGAATTTTTAGGTTTTGATGGTTGTGTTCTACGATGGCTTGACCTTGGGGATTGTAGGGAATTCCTGTATTGCATTGAATTCCCCAAAGTGCCATTATCAGTTTTAATTCTTTGTGGCAATCCAACGTGTCAAAGCACTGCAGAAAATGAGACTGAGATTTACATGAGTGAGGTTATGTAACCCCTGGGCTTCTTTCAGGCCTGTTGACAGGACCTGGGTGGAAGCCACCTTGTCTGCCTTTGCATTGCCTTGGGATAAAAGCCCAGGCAATCCTTGGTGCCCCCTAAGATGCTGTAAGAAGATAGGGGCTTTTTTCTCTCTAAGGAGCATATGAGTCTGAATCATCAAGGGAGTAATGGAGTTCCCATCCAACCGGATATGAGAACCTAATAGCCCTGGAAGAAGATTGACTACATACAGACTGTCAGAAAACAAATTCATGGGCTCACTTATCTTTGTTAATGCTAAAGCAATGGCCATGAGTTCCTTGAATTGAGCTGAGCCATCACAAGTGTGGACATATCTTTTTGGCTTCTCATCTGCCCCTGGGTATACTATCACTGCAGCTCCAAATCTGCCCCCATCAGTGGAAACATTATAAGCTTTTAATAATGGCTCCTTGACAAAGAGCTGGGGGGCATCCCAACAGAGGGCACGAAAGGAGGTCACCCATTTATGAGGGCCATAATGACAGTCCAAATTTCCCAGGCACCCTTCCAAGGCTATGGCCACTTGGTTATTTCTGCAGAGCCATTCAAAATTCCTAAGCTGATAAGGGATAACAATTTTAAGAGGGCCTATGCCATAATGTCTCAGAGCTACATGATGCCCTTTCTCAATCAGGTCAGCCAATTGATCCATGTGTGTATAAACCCGTGGTATGCCTCCCAGAGAGGCATGCACCCATTGAAGGAGCTTCCTGTCCTGTGTAAGGACAGATGTCATCAGGGTCTCATCAGAGAGTACCCATAAGTCAAGATCTTTACTAGGCATGTACCGGGCAAGTTAGGCTCGGTCCAGGGCATCCTGGACTTCATGTAAGATGTCCAGGTGTTGAGGAGCCAGGTTAATTAGTTCTGAAGGCTGTTTCCCTACTAGCAACTGAAACAGTGGTCTTAAAGTCTCAGTGGGAATAAGCATCCAGGCTCACAGCCAATTAATTTCTCCTAATAATTTTTATAGCTCTGTCAGGGTTACAGTGGGCTTGACAGCTAGTTGTGGTTTTAAAGGACTTACTCCTTCCAAAGAGAGTATGGTTCCCAGAATTTTAAAGGGAGTAATAGTCTGTATTTTATCAGCGGATACATGGATCCTTTTTACATTTCTGAGTAACCTTATATAACTCTTCTAATTGTTGGGGGCTTGGAGCTCCCAAGTTTACATCATCCATATAAATGTACACAGTGGCATGTGGCAGCAAGTGAGCAGGCCCCAAAAGGGTCTTCACATAGCTTTGACAGAATGCTGGGCTATTGGCCATACCTTTGGGTAAAACAGTCCATTCATACCTCTCATCAGGCGTTTTAAAGTTGGTGGAAGGTACAGAGAAAGCAAATTTTTCACAATCCTGGGGTTGTAGAGGGATAGAGAAAAAACAATCTTTAATGTCTATAAGAAATAAATCTGAGGAAATAGCAGGGATCCAAGGCAGCCCCTTTATAAAAGGGTGTACCCACTAGGGTCATTCTAGCATTGACTTTATGCAAATCTTGCAACATTCTTCATTTGCCAGAGGCTTTCTTAATAACAAAGACAGGTGTGTTCCATGGATTTACAGAAGGCCGGATGTGGCCCAACCATAATTGTTCCTGCACAATTTCCTTTAAAGCCTGTAGCTTTGTTTCAGGTAATGGCCACTGCTCCACCCATACCAGCGCCCCAGGGCACCACCAGATAGCTGGAACCTGAGGGGCAGTTTCCCTTAGAATTGGGGGTGAACCCGATGCTCTTTCTTTGGGTCCCACCTTTAATTGATGTGGAAAGACAACCCTTGAGTTGCTGACTCAGGAAGCCTATCAGACTCTTCAAGATCCAAAAGGTCATCATAAAAGGCCTTGCTATCAGTGGTTATGCAGGCCTGTGCATCCCCCAAAATATCTTGTCCAATGAGGTTGGTGGATTCTCCGCTGATGGGGTGTATCCTCCCACACGTAGGATTCAGGGCCCAGAAACTAGGTGTCATTGTGATGGGACCTCTTCCTTTCTAAGAATGATTCTATCAGCCCCTGTGTCCACTAGGCAGCAAAACCTCCTGCCACCTATTTCAAGATCCATCTTGGGCCTTACACCAGGGATAATAGGGACTGTCCAATTCACCATAGGTTTTTCTCCTCTCCCGATCCCTCCCTGGGGGTATTGTAAATGTAGCTGATCATGGGGAAGTCCTCCTTTTGTCAATGGGGCTGGAGGCTGCCACCCCCCCACTTAGTGTAAAGGCTTTCCTTCAATATCAAATCTGGATTTACATTCCTTTTGCCAATGGAGCCCTTTGCAACACCAGGGATAGGGCATAGATGGGGGTCTTTTTGATACCTCACCTCCAGGCTTAGGACAGTTCTCTCGCTGACAGCAATTTCTTTTAATATGACCAGTCTGGCCATAGCCAAAACATGGACCTTCTATCCCTCTAGGCCCCATTGTTACCTGCTGACCCAAATTAAGTGAATTAAATGCCTGTGTTAAGGTATGGGTCAGAGCCTCTGTTTGCATCTGTAAGACAGCAGCCATGGCTTTGGTTTGCCCCCTCTGGGTTCCCACCTCCTTGGAGGCAATTATCCATTGTTCCGTGGACCTGTACTTAAGGCCAGCACAGGCTATCTTGTGATCAGCATCCATTCCATCCCATACCAAGATTTTAGTGAACTGCTCCCTCAGTGGGCCTGGGGGAAATTTTCATTTTAAGCTCTTCTCCACTCTGTCTATAAACTTGTAGAGGGGTTCACCAGGCTTTTGATTAATTCCTGCAAGGGGGGATTCGGTAGGCCCCTCGTCCAATTTTCTCCAAGCATTTAATCCTATGACCCTGACCTGTTCTGTATATAGGTCTGGAATGCTCAACTGTTGCTCCCCTGTGGCATAATGGTCACTTGAACCAGTCAACATCCCAAAAGTAATGGGGACCAGTGGATTGGCACTTGCATTCCTCTCAGCCTGTATCCTGCATTCCTCCTTAAAGAGAGCACACCATTTAGTATATATATAGGGCTAGGAAGGACTGCTTTGGTGAGGTCCAGCCAATCCTTTGCAGTACACTGCTGATGAGCCAAGCCTTGGAGGAGAGTATCTACCCAGGGTGATCCCATGCCATCCTCAGCCACCGCCTTCTTTAATTCCTTCAAATCCTTTGTCTCCCAGGGATACCAGGGTCAGGGTGCACACCTCCTGGGTTTACATTAATAGGATACACTTCTACCCGTGGCCTCACAGAAGCCTCCTGAGCGGGGCCAGAATCCTAGAAATGAGGACAGTTTTTCATGGGTTTCAGGAAGCTCTGAAGCTTGCCAGGGCACTCCCAAGGTGCTGCTTGGTACTTTGTCTGCTTTTGGATTCACTTCTGTAGCATTTCGGCCTTCTTCCTCAAACCTTTCCCATGATTCCCATGCCAGGGTTTCTGAAGGCTCATCAGGAGGTGGCACTCAGGGCTTAGGGCTCTCAGGCCAAAAGCATGCCTTTAAGGATGAAATAATAGGGTAGAACTCCAGTGGTGGATCAACCCCCAATTGAACCTCCCTTTGTTGAGCTAGACTTTCCACATGTTCCCATGTATCCCCAGTTAAAACATTAGCCCCAAGTAGCCAGGGAGTCAAATGAATTGCCTCTGCCCAAACCTTTTGAGCTACAGGATCTGACAAATCCAATCCCCTGCTTTTAAGCATACCTCTCAGCGCTTTAAGTGCTGGGTCTTGAAACTTAAAAATTGCAATACCCATTTTTTAGGGTCTTTCTTACCCTGAACCTCCTCAATTGGCCCCAATCCATTTTTTCTTCTTACTTCTTTTCTTCTTTTCACCTTCCTTCAAGCACCACGTTGAGCACCAAATGCTGGGGACTCGAACCCACGACCCCCAGCGAGGTGAGGATTGGGGATGAGTAAGCACGCTGTTTACCAGCCCACGCTGCCCCCATTACCTGGGAATACTCAAATGCAACAGGGAGCCTATTCAAGCTGGGACTCATTTTATTGTAGGTGTTACAAAGTTTATAAAGGCACCTGGAACTCCCCCCTCCCCTGTGAGGGTGTATCTTAAGGATGGTCATGCAGTGATCATGCACTCCTCAGCAGTGCAGAAGTATTCTTCAGACTTTCAAAGCAAGCCAGGCTACGCCCCCGGTAACTTCCTTTTGGGCCTATGCAAGGTGGGGCCTTCAGGTCCCCACAGAGAGGAGAGGTTTGATATAGGTTTCCCATTTAGGGCAGAGAACACCACAGTCTCTTATGTATGTTGATAATTTGTGGGTCTCTGTGCTCATTGCCATCTGTTGCAAGGAAAACCTTCTCTGGTGAGCGTTGAGAGATGTACCACAGGGTAGTAAATGAAAAGTCCAGTGCCAGGAATGGAATCCCTCTTTTTGTGTTGTTGACCAGAGAGAGATGCTGCTACTACCATAGCGCTTGGTTACCAACCAATATTTGATGGTAAAACTATTGCTGAAGAAATTACACACCCCAGTTTTTGAACAAATAAGGAAAAATCAAGCTGGTACTGATATTAAGCTGATACTCTTATCTATGCCAATAACCTGTGGCTAAACCAGTCACAGGCAAAATGGGAAAAACTATTACTTTCATTTTTCTAAATAGACATAATACAAGCTGACTCATAACAACTTAAAATCATACCATATACCAGTGTGCATATTGTGCCAAGCCAGTTGTTATTGTAGTTCACAAGATTCAGAGTTGGGTAAGGTTCATGATTCCTTTTCTCCTTTGGGTCCACTGATAGCGTCTTCTAGCACTATTAATCTATCCAATAGAGATGATACTTCAGGTCAGTACCAGCTTGGCTTCTTCATGTTTTATGACTCAAGTATGCATTGTCTTCAATAATAAGGCCTTACTGTCACATTGTGGGAACTAACAGAGAAAATTGGCAATAGTCTGTAGTGTTCGGGGCTTTATGAAATCCCATTGGTCAACAACTCTAAGAATGGAAACCTAGCTCAGGTGCTGAGGGGATGAAGTATCTACTTGGGGTATCTTTTAGAGAGATTTTTTTCAAGATGTTTCCATATATTTTCTAACAGGCCTTTCGTGTTAGTTATAGTACCCCATATTATTTTGAAGAGGCACTGATATCAACCATTTTTAGCAAGGAGCATGAACACTAGAGCTTCTAAAATTTGTTAAATCTCAGGCAATAAACCAAAAAGTGAAATGATAATTTTCTAATATATCTCTGTAGCAATAGGAAGAAGTACTGAGGAAATCATGAGTCAAAAAATCTCTCTTGTATGACAGACTTGACCAAGACTCCAAAGCCATAATCCAGATCCCCTCATACTGTGAATTAAAGTGGGAAAATATTTATGTTCAGATATCTTTATAAAGAAAGAACTTCATTGTGAGCTTAGAACTGGTTTGTGGTTTACCCATGGCTAAATTTCTGCTAATGTTGATCTCAGGGATGTGTGTGTGTGTGTGTGTGTGTGTGTGTGTGTGTGTGTAGCTTTCCTCTGTAAGTAATCTATCATTGTATACCAGACATAGTATGATAGGTCTTCATCAGAGAATTTGGGTAAGAGAAGATAATTGAGGAAATTCTCTTTCTAGCACGTTAATTTTAATTTCTGGTTCACATCAGAAACCCTACTATCCCACTTGAATACACATATACCCAGAAAAGCTATAGCATGAGTCCTTCAAGAAAATATTCCCCTCACCAAGGCAATGATGCTCTGCTAATAGTTCAGGGAAAGACACAGCCATTGTATCAATAAAACTGTTGATTTCACTTGTCAGATCCAATTCTTTTTCATGCCACTACTGTTCAGAATACAAAACTGTAATCCTACATTTCTAAATATTACTTTCTTTCATATTAGATTTACAGAAAATTTCTACTTGAGAGTGTGGAGAGGTGGTTCAGTGGGTAAGGACACTAACAATCTGAATTCTATCTCCAGTCAGAACTGAATACCACAAATTGTCCATTAACTTCTACCTACATGCCATAGCACATATGAACACACATGCACACACACACACAGAATAATTGTGAAAAATAAATAAATAAATTATATGAAACACTTCCCCCTCTACAAAGAATCATTAATTATTGACAGCCTGCATTCATTAATGTGATGAATTTCTATTACATTGATGAGCAAATAAGAATATATTATTGGTGATATCCATAGTCTGTGTTAGTGTTTGCTATGCTTTGTATATTTCTACAAATTTCTATTGTGTAAAAGCATATATGTACAATTATTTGTAATATGGAATAGTTTAACTGTCTGAAGAAAGCCCATGTTCCCCCTAGTTATCTCTAAATTCTCCTGTGCCATTGGAGAACATTATGTTTTTAAATATCTCATTTTACCATTTGAAAAATGGTAATTTAATAAAGTTAATATAATCAAGTATTTTCCTTTTAGATAACTGTAGATATCCTTTTCGATATCCTTTTAGAACTGTTTTCATCACTGTATTTTTAAATTTTATTTTACTGGTTATTCTTTGGTTTTTATTGCAACAGGATTTCACTGTTACCCTTGTTTGCAGTTGAACTTTCATTCTTGATACAGTCTGAATGCTGACATTGCAGATGTGCACCACTACCAGAAACCTTATTTTTCTTCTAATTAAAAAATTAATTTATTTTTATTTTATGTCTATGAGTGTTTATAAGTGTACTCATGTGTGCAATGTCCACGGAGGCAAGAATAGAGTATAGGCTCCCTTTGAACTGGAACTACAGATGGTCGTTTGCCACCATGTGGATGTTGAGAACCTAACCTAGGTCTTCCGCAAAAGCAACCAGTGCTCTTAACCATTGAACCATCTGTCTAGCTCCAGAAGTTCTATTCATTTCATCCCTTAATGATACATCATTGTGGGAATGACTGTCATAAATGGACATAATATGGACTAAAGATCAAACTAACCCAGTAATATCATGTGGTCCTATGTCTTGTAACCCTTCCACCTAATCTCAGTTTCCTAGGCAACCTCAATTTGGTACTCCATCCAAAAAGACAACGAGTGAGTGAATGAATAAATGAATGTAGCTATGCTTGAGAATTAATATATTAAATACTGAATGGCCTTGTCCCATCTCCATTGAACAGAGTGAAGATCAGGAAGGATAAGTGACCTTGGATGAATGAGATAGTCTAAAATTAGGGATAAAAAGGCTGGATGGTCTTCTAAGATTAGGCTGGAATGAAGCTAGTACTTCCACATTTGAAGCTGGAGAAGCCATCTTGAATAAAATTATGGGTGGGACCAAACTGGGGATACAGTTCCAGGAACACAGTTCCAACAAGTCAGTTCTATCAGCACAGTTCCAGGAGGCAGATGGTTCCAAGAGTGTCCTCGGGGTTCAGGCCCATTCTTATGAACCAAATTCAAGAGTTAGGCTTTTATTTGTTTGGGTAAATATGTTGGCAAAGTAACACCACACTCCACTACATCCATATGTACCATAATTTCTTCACCTGTCTCTGATTGAACTCCATCTCAGCTGTGTCAGTATTTTGGAAGTTAGGAGTAAAGATTTGAGATAAATATTTGTGAGGAACCTGCTTTTGTAGAAATGTAGTAATCCTTGATTTGCTTTATACATGTTAACGGATCACCAAGTGTCTACACCATTATTCCAGTAATGAATAACAACACCCATTGTTCCAATATGTACCACCACTAATGGTATCAGTGTTGGGCAATTTAAGCTTCTAACAAATGTTTTACTGTTTGGATAATTTTCCTAGGGAGACATGTGCTAATTTATTTATCTTAGATAGGCCACAAACCTCCAATGAAAGAGATAATTCCACCCATGTCCATCTTGGCAAACAAATTTATGGGATTTTCTGATAAGACCACTGCTGAGGGATTACTTTTAGGAGAGCGAATGACATAAACAGTTCTTTCACAGAAAAGTCCCACTGTAGCATAAATGACAACTCCACAAAAGCTGCATTACTAGAGTCCTCTGAATAGTTAACCTTCCACCTCCTGTATACTCAAACACCTCCAAGACCCAGGAAAAGCTAGCTGAGAGGACGGGCAGAGTGCTGGTAGAACTCATGTGAGGGTCCAGCGACCCTCATATTGTCAGCATAGACTAAGCTATCATTTTGCTTATTTTGTTGACATGGTTACAGGCAAAGTATTCTGTAGGTCATCACAGCAAGCTATGTTAAATGACAGCAAATAGTCATGTTATGTCTGGTGGATATTGCTTTGCTCTGAGAGTTGGATATTTCATTATTATTTTAATTCATGATACCTTAATATATTATGCTGATGGTGCACATATTTCTTCATTGATTTGACATCTATGTATCTTTGTTAATGATATTGTTCTTCAAAATTTTAGCCTACTTTTTGAAATTGGATTACTTTTTAGATTGAGGTTTAGTTTTTGAAATAGTTTAATACTTTGGATATAATATTTTATTATAATTTTTTGTAATAACTTTCTCCCACCTTTTAGCTTTTATCTTTATTCTCCTAACAGAATCTTTACCAGCAAGCATT
>NW_008338715.1:6957706-6967059 GCF_000622305.1 Nannospalax galili | reverse complement strand
TATATTATTAACCCTTAGAGAGTTTCATATAATGTATTCTGATCATATTCAAACCCTCTCTCCCATCTCACCCTGCCTGACCTCACTCCCTCTATTATTCTTTTAAACGTGTACCAATTTTAATTTTTTTGCTTATGTGTGGCTTTATCCCCTGGATTCTGATCCACCTACTAGGTATCATATTCTTAAAGAATGCAGGAACTTCCTCTCTCAGAAGATATTAATGGCCAAAAGTTTCTTAGCTAGGGCTTCTTGTTGATCTTCCCCTAGCCCTTTATGTTAGGATTTTGTCTGGCTTGGGCTTGCACAGATCTTTGTATTCTGTCACATGTGGTGTGGGGTCATGAGAACCTCCCTCTTGTGCTGGAAAAGCAGGGTTTCCTTCTATTTGTCTACCTCCTCTGGCTCTTCATACTGATCGCTGTGCTTTGAGAGGAGAGGGTGTGAATCAGGTCTCCTATTTAGGACTGGACAGTCTGATTTCTCTTATTTTCTCACTTTGACCAATTATGTTTCTTTGTTTTTCAGCATCTTCTTTAAAAAGGATCTTCTCTGGTGAGAGCTGAGAGACACACTAAAAAGTCAGTTGGGTGCTTGGGAAGCTAACTTAGCTAACTTAGTATAGGATGTTTAAATATGACTTTGATGAATAACCTGAAGGAAGAATTGGTATTTGTGTAAAAATGGAAAAATATTTCATTTATTCAGCCAATGTGATGCTTGTGCTCTTTCCTGTAAAACTGAGATTGGGATACCAATCGCTCATGACTTAGACAAAATTTGGAAGGGCACCATTAATTAGAGTCAACCTTTGTTTATGATAATCAACTGCAGTCAGCCAAGATTCTTCAGTTCCTACAAAGGCCTAATGAACAGGTTCAATGTAATTGAGAAATTATTGAACATATCTGTTTTGTCTTAACCAGCATTATAGTCACATACTTTAACAAGGAGAGAAAACTTTATCAATAATATAATTGGAGTTTTATTTTGATTTATTAAATTTGTTCTTAGATGATTTCATACATATATGTAATCATTCTGATTATCTCAGACCTGCTCCCATTTTTGTGTTACACTAAATCTGTGATCAATTTTGATATGGTTATGCCATTGTGTTCAGTTGAAGCTTGTCAATAACCAATTTCTCAGCACTGGTTACTACAGAGACAACCATTTCTCTTGTGCTGACATTTTTTCTCAATTACCTCTTCACATATGGGAACCTATTTCTCAATTCTCCTTTCTTGCATATTCTGCTTTATATGATTCATTGCTAGACTTACATCATTTGAATATTGTCATACCTTGTGCCAAAGCTAACTTGTGAATATTAGCTTATGGAGGGCTTCATGTGGAATGTTACCATGGAATTTGAGGAAAAAATAAAGTAGATGGACAAGAGTTTATCATCTTCATTCCATCAATTCCTAGTCCTGTAATGCTCAGATTGCAAATTCTTTCTGAATAGTCTTGGTGTTACCATGTCACATTATAGTTAATACCTGAATAAAATGGTATGACTCAAATTTAGTTTTTTTTAAATTTTTAAATTTTTATTTTATTTATTTTTAATATTTATTATTTTATTTTATGTGTATGAGTGTATTGCCTGCATGTATGTGAGTACACCCATGTTGTGCAATGCCACGGAGGTCAGAAGAGGGCTTCTGATTCCCCTGAAACTGGAGTTAAAGGCAGATCATAGCCACCATGTGGGTGCTGGGAATCAAACCCAGGTCCTCAGCAAGAGCAGTGAGTGCTCTTAGCCGCTGAGCCATCTCTCCAGCCCCATATTATTTTTATTTTATGTGTATGTGTGTATTGCTTGCATGTGGGTAAGTGCATCCATATCATGCAATGCCCGTGGAGGTCAGAAGAGACTGTCGGATCCCCTGGGACTGGAGTTAGGGACAGTTGTTAGCTGCCATGTGGGTGCTGGGATTCTAACCCAGGTCTTCTGCAAGAACAGCCAGTGTTCTTAACCACTGAGCCATCTCTCCAGCCCCTTAACTTTAGTTTATAAGCATGTGCCCAAACTCAAAGGACGCCCACTTCCCCGGATGTCTTTTGGAACTTGCCCTGGAACTGCCCTGGATTCAGGCCTCACCCATAATTTTATTCAAAGCTCTTTCTCCCACTTCAATTGGGACAGTGTAAGCTAGGATCCACCCTTATCAGACAAGGTAGTCTTTTCATCTCTAGTTCTAGAATATCTCATGTACACAATTTCAAGCATCTTTTCTCAGTCTTCATCATTTCAATGAAAATGTATTTGTTGACTTTTTGGGTTTTGATATGTTAATTCTCGACATACCTACATTCACTCATGATCTTGGGGTGGAGTAGTAAATTGAGGTTTCCGCAAAACAAGATCAGATGCCCAGATTACAAGAGCACATGGTTCAGTGTGTTTTTCAAAGTTAATTAAACATCATTAGTTCAGATTCTGTCCATTTTATAAAAGTCATTCCTACAAATATAAATTTATTATTTGTAAAGTTCTTATATAAAAATGTAGAAAAGTATATGAACTAAATCTGAGTGCTTAGTAAATATAAAACATTTCATATGTCTTATTTTCCTTCTTTTGAATCAGGTGAATTGGATATCATGGAAAGTAAAAATATAAATAATAACTCAATAATTTGCTGTGATCTACAAAAACTTCAACTTTACCACAACTCTTTATAGTGTATTCAGCATGAAAGATAGTTTTGTCATTTTACATATCTAAAAAGTAATACTTATCATCTCCTCAGACAAGGAATTATCAACTCTTATAGGTTCAATGAATTATATGCAAAATATAGCAACAATGATCTTTTCATTTTGGTGTCTAAAATGGATAGTTTTTCTTCATGTTTTAATATATTCTCATTAAAGAGTAGTGACTTAATTTGTGAACATTTTCTGTTTTCTAGTTTACATAGTTCATTAATTAATGCCTTCTAGTTCATGCTGTAAAGGCTTATGTCATGAGTGTTAGGGGAACATTTGGCTTACATGAATGCAGTAAGTATTTGAATAAAGCCATCAATTATTAAATAAAACCCTCTGTGTCTGTAGGTGGGATATCTCTTTATAAGTTGTTGGTTAGGAAGGCCCTAGAGGCCACACAAACAATATGGGCTTTCCCGTTCCTCTTGAATATCGACCAGTACTAGAAGACAAGACCACATATCTGAAGACACCACAAATCTGGGGTGTACAGTATAGAAAAATCAAGACAAAATCGAGACGGGAGCTTCCTCTGGGTTAGGTGCTAGTTCCTACTGTCCCAGACTATTCTATTCAGTAGGCTAATGGGGAAATTGCAGTAACGAATGAGATTATCCATCTTTTGGGGAAGATAAGGCCATTGAAATCATGAGGTAGCATTAATTGCATGATTCATATGCTGTGTCTGCACAAGAATGGACACAGCACCAGTCAGACATGAATGGAGGTAGATCTCCGGGACATACTATCACTGTTGGACAATTTGCTACGGTTAGACTAAGACAAACAAGGAACCACTGCCTGTATTTGTGTGCCTACTGATGACCTCATCAGGTGCTAATGAAAAGAATCAATCTAAAGGGCACATAGAACTAAAGCAGAGGTCAATAGATAAAGGTAGCAAGAGGTTTTGTTTTCTAATTTTCTTTTGCTTTTATTTTGAGACAGGGTCTCAATGTAGCCTCAGCTGACCTGAAATTCACTGTATACACCAGGATTGCCTTGCTATCACAAAGATCTACCTGCCCAATCTCCTTAGTGCTGGGATTAAAGGTGTGCATCATCATGCCTAACAAGGGATTTTGGCAAAGGTCAGATGGAGCTCTAAAAAGGTGGAAAGGAGAAAGCAATTAGAAATATAGTGTGTACATGTATGAAATTGTCAAATTAAAAAAAAATAAATATAAACAAGAGAATGATATTAGTACTGTATTGAAATTATTATGCTATAGTACTTCAGTTTATTCATCCTTTCTGCTCCTGGTTACTTTTTGGAAACATCCAATACCTTCCTATTAGGACATTCCTTGGCATGTGATTTACATTTCACGTAGGTATATAGTCAGAATTGGAGTTTGGAATTGTTACTCCATTGTGCACAATTTCAAGTAGATTTCCAATGGGTTGATTCCAATTTACTCACCATCAGACATGGATAAATATTCTGGATGCTACTCTGTCTAATGAAAAGATCATGAATAAAGTATTTTATATTTACCATCGAGTGTTTATGTGGATATGACATAATGAACTTTGCACTTGCATTCCATAAAGACTAATGATATTGAGGACCATTTCGTATGTGCTTCCCTAGTGTGTTTGTGTGTGATTGTCTGAATGTGTGTGCATGTATGCCTCTGTGTGTGGTGACTTTTCAAGTCAATTTTATCTCGATTGTATAATCCATTGCTTGTTTTTATCATTCCTTAGTGATATGCTTGCTGCCTTTATATATTCTGTAATATATTTTTGATGCGTTTTTGTTAAAAATATTTTCCTTGGGGAAGGAGAGATGGCTCAACTGATATGAGCACTGGCTTCTCTTGAAGAGGATCCAGTTCTGATCTCAGTACCCACATGATGACTAAAAACTATCTGTAGCTCCAGTTCCAGGGGATCTGATGCCTTCTTCTGTTCTCCATGGGTACTGCACAACATGGATGCACTCACATATATGCAGACATAAAACATATACATAAAATAATAAATTTTTTTAAAATTTCAAATTTTCTTAAAAATCTTGAGAGACAGTATATCTCTAAAACATTTGCCACAAAAACACAAGGACCTGTGGTTGATTGCCATATACTACATTACGTATAAAACAAAACAAAACACATCCTGCCTGTTGCAAACTGCACTTATAATTACAGTGCTGGGTAGGGAGAGACAGACTGGTTACTATGGTTTGCTTGTTAGCCAATCTTCCCTGCTTTCTGAGGGTTTCAAGTCCATGAGATATTATTCTGTGTAAAGAGGTTGACAGCAAATGAGGAGTGACATTTGAGGTGTCTACTTTTCTGCACATTCAGGCATACCTGTACACACACACCTCCACACACGAATACATATACATACACATATGAAAGTATTCTCTCCCATTCTGGGCTTAATTTTCATCTCTCTTACAGGTTTTGTAAAGAGTTTTATTATCTTGTTTTTGTTTTTAATTGAGTTTTTATGAACTTTGTATAGTATATTTTGATTGAATTTTGATCCTCTCCCCAGTCAAATCTCGATCACTATCCCCACCCAATTATATTCATTATGTATTCATTTTATGTTAATTATCTATTCATTTTATATATAAAGACTTACAGGGTGAAATTGTGACTTATGTCCCCAAATGCCTTTTGGCATGGTTCCATTCACTGGAGGTTGGTCAACCTACTAAGAGTCTCACCATTAAATTAAACTGATTCTCCACCTCCAAGCACCCTTGGTTGCCCAGAGCTCCTAAGATAGTAATGGGGTTTATTACCCATTCACACACACACACACACACACACACACACACACACACACACATACACACACAGGTTGAGATTTTGTCTGCAATAAGCTTACATGAGACTTGAACCATGGTGTCACTGTTGTTATTAGCGCATATGAGCAGCTGCCCAGCTGCCTGAAAAACTCAGTTTTCCTGCAGTCATCCAACACTTCTGCTCTTATAATCTTTTCACCCCTCTTCTGTAATGATTCCTGAGCCTTGGGAAGTAGAAGTTTAATATTAGTGTCCTATTTATGGTTAAGCAATCTGCAGCCTCTTATTCTCCTTGCATTGTCCAGTTGTATGTTTCTGTATTAGTTATCATGAGGAAGATTCTCTGTCCCGAGTTGAAAGATGCTGTAATGTATGGGCATAGCAATAAACCATTAGGACTCAGTTTAATAATATAGCTACTTGGCAGAATAATTTACAGAGTGTAATATTATTTAGCTGTTAAGAAATGAAATTATGAAATTCATAGGTAAATGGATGGAACTGGAAACAACCATCCCGGGTAACATAGCAAAATAGCAGAAAGAAAAAAGTTGCATCTATGTTTGAATTCTTAAATATGCATGTTTTAACTAGAAAATCCTGAGACGTCAGGAAATTAATTAACAGTCATGGAGGGTAGGTGAAGGGGGCCGTATTACTGTTTTGGCTGAAATTCAATTAAATTTATGTCTTAATAATAAGCACTTTTTGACACTTTCTTTAAAATCAATCATTAAAAAATCAATTACACATATATTTCACACTTATTCACATCTATGATGTGGCACATAGAAAAAAATTAATTTCTATTTTTATCACCACAGATTTAAAAATATTGTTCTTCTGTCATCTATTTGAATATTTTTCTTTTTAGGTTTTATATACTTTTAGTTTATGTGTAATGCATGTGTCTTCCAATTGGCTAATTCCTCCAAGAGGCGGTCCTGGCGGAGCACAGATGATGGAGGGCTGCTGGGAGCCATCTTGGAACTGGGGCTAGGAGCTGTGTGGCATGGGAAATTCGCAGCTGCAGCAGCTCAAGGACAGAATGGACTGACTCTCACGGACCTTGGGCGAGATCGCTGGCCAAGGAGGCATGAGCTAATGCTAGCAGTGACTATGAGCGTGGCCCGGTCTGATATGGTAGGCTCCGAGCCATGGCCCGGGGTTAGGCACTGGGTACTCATTCCTTTGTAAGTTAATAAATCACATAAAGATATGTTATATGGTTTTCTTGATAGCGCTGGAGACCCAGAGGGAATTCGGTTGAAAGCATGTCTTATCTGCATGTAGGTAAGTGCACCCATGTCGTGCATTGCCCATGGAGGACAGAAGAGGCTGTTTGATACCCTGGAACTGGAGTTATGGACGGTTGTTAGCTGCCATGTGGGTGCTGGGATTCGAACCCAGGTCTTTGGCAAGAACAGCCAGCGTTCTTAACCGCTGAGACATCTCTCTAGTCCCTATTTGAATATTTTTCACTGAAGCCTTTCCATTTACTTACAAGAATGACAATCTTCAAATTAGAGAAGCAGGTCCTTCAAATTTGTTTATTTCACATGATGCACTTTTCATTTTCTTCATAGCATTCTAACAGAATTTTAGAATAAGTACACCAACTCATCATAAAAAATATTCCTTTTGAAATTTTAGTAGAAATTTAATTTGTTGATACTTTTGAAAAAAATATCTTTACAAAATTGAGACTTAAATTTCTAGCAGTGAGAAATTCCAAATTAATTACTCCCTAGGTTTTTATTTTGTAGGCAATGTATGTGAGGGTATGAGTCATTAGAATCTTGCACTTCTTCTTTTGAACATATTGCAAGGTATTTGACATGACTCATATTATTGTACATAATATTATTTTGTAAATATTTTAATAGTGTAAAATAAAACAATAACTATTTTGTGATATATTACATTCCATAATTTAATAATTTCTTTCACGTTTCTGATAAATCACCTTTATTTCAAAAATGTCCTTGAGAAAATGCCATATGAATACCTCTTTTAAAAATTATTTAACTATTTCCCAGGAAAATAAAGAACAGTGAATTCTGAACAAAATAGTATAAGGGAAAAAGTATAGTTTTCTTTTTTATCTTTCATATAGTCTACATTGATTTCCACTAAAAGCATTCAGAATGCAAGTCTCCATCTTATAATAAAGTAGGAAATACACTGTAGAATATAATATCAACTCATTTATTGGAAACTGCTGAACAATCTGTGCTTAGTTTGGATATGAACCATCAGTGTCCACCCTACTCCAACCATATAAATCATTTGCCACAGCATTTCATGTCATTTTGAAATTTTATTTGGTCTTATTGAGTTACATCTTCATCATACAGGCTTTAGTATGCAATATTTTCATGACATAGAAAGAAGGAAGCAAGCATTTTGCTTAAAATTACTAATCTTTAACTGCAAAAGGTAATAAGACCTACAACTTACTCATTGATTATATATACAGCTATCCATTCTTAAGTAATATAATATGCTCTTGATTTCCCTCATGAAAGAGTATTGCAGATTCTTTCAGCTTGGAAGTTAAGGACAATATCGTGTGCAGTGTTGAGCACTGGATATTTGCTTATAAATCTACTTTTGATGGCTTAATACTTTTGTCATTCCTGTCATTTTGATATATTGAAAAATTTAACACAGTTTGGCATATTTAGCTCAACAAAATGAAGCATAAATTGTTTGGATGCTGAATACTCTATTTCTTTTTTTCTTTTTTCTTTTTTTTTTTTTTTTTTGGTCTTTTTGAGATAGGGTCTTCATGTAGCTCCAGCTGTCCTGGAACTCACTATGTAGACCAGACTGGCCTTGAACTCATGGAGATATACCTGCCTCTGCCTCCAGGTGCTGGGATCAAAGGCATGTGCCACCACGCCAGGCTTGAGTACCCTTCTTTTAAATCTAGATTTAAAGGTATCTTGGTTTCTCTGCAAGTACCATATGTTTCCTTTTCAGGTAAAGACAAGAATTTTAAACCCATGATCTTATATTTATTCCTCTCTACCAGGTCAGACTGTTTCAAGTTTTAAAATTTTATTTATTTTATTTTTATTTTTATTTTATGTGTATGGATGTTATGCCTAAAGTCTGTGTAAGTGCACTTGTGTCATGCAGTACCCATCGAGAAGAGAAGAAGGTGTCAGATTCTCTGGAACTCGAGCTGCCATGTGGGTGCTGGTATTCGAAACTGGGTCTTCTGCAAGAACAGTCAGTGCTCTGAACTACTGAGCCATCTCTCCAGCCCCTCTCTATCAGGTCAGCCTGTTTCAATTTTTAACTGGCATGAAAATGGAGATATTACCAACAAATCAATCATCCTTCATGATGCTATTAATTTTTATAATTAATTAATTATTAAGCTAATTAAGAAATGTGTGGAATGTTCATTCATCAGAATGGCAAAATTGCCAGGAGGCAATATTGGAAACTAGTGTGAATTTATTTGTAAAATAAATAGGAAATTCAGAAAATGAATGCCATGCTAATATTTTAAATCTGAAATATGTTAATTTTTAATTCACAGCACAATGGAGCAGCAATTCATATTCATATTTACATATTCATAAGAAGATATGCATTGCTTAATGGTGGGATATATATTCTGAGAACTGCATCATTAGGCAGTTTCATTCTTGTGTCAGAATGCTAGAACAGCTTATAAAAGCCCAGATAATTGGTCAATAGCTCCACACAGAGTCTATATGCAATCAAGAGATAGTAAGCAGGAGATATATGAGGATGCTGCCATTTTAACACAGAAAGCAATTTACAATAAATTTCACTATAAACAACATTATGCTCTACAATAAAATGTAAGCATAAATAACCGCAAAAG
>NW_008338715.1:6936186-6957653 GCF_000622305.1 Nannospalax galili | reverse complement strand
ATTTTAATACAAATAATAGGATAATAGGAGTTTTATACCAGCTGTGATGTAAATATAGGAGTAATGTCTTGTACTATTGTGGCAATGATGTCACTTGAAGAGAAGCAGTTTTCTTTTTTGCTAGTGTGTGTGTGTGTGTGTGTGTGTGTGTATGATTGTAGTTTGAGGGGTCATGGTCTTATATGCGGTCAGTTGTTGGCTAAAACTTCGTTATGTGAAGTGAATATGAGAGTTGTCATAGGAAGTCAAATAGATTTATTAAAAATACATAACGGGCTGGAGAGATGGCTCAGTATTTAAGAGCCCTGCCTACTCTTGCAGAAGACCCAGGTTTGATTCCTAGCACCCACATGTCAGCTAACAATTGTCTGTAACTCCAGTTCCAGGGGATCCTACACCCTTTTCTCATCTCCTTGGGCATTTATGACACGGGTGCACTTACATACATGCAGTCAATGCACTCATACATATAAAATAAAAACAAATAATATATTTTTAAAGTACATTAAAAATACAGATACAAAGGCAGAAAAAAGTACTGGCTACTTCAAAATTAAGCAGAAGCAGAGGGGAAGCATTTAGATTTTCTGACATAATTTTAATATTTGATTGGCCTATTCAATAACTTTGGGATTTTGCCATGTTTTATTTTTCATCTCAATTATTATGCCACTCTGATAAATATAAATTGTGGTAAAAATTTAGCCAAGAAAATCAGAACATATTTCACGATGCTTTTAAGGCTCAAAAATCAGTATTGACATTTGAACTTAGTTGAATTGCAATGTTTCCAAAGTGATTTATGATACCAAAGAATAACACTTGAAACTGAGAATTTGTTCTGAAGTAGTCATAAGAGTAGTTATGCTTACAGAAGGCATGTGTTTACAGTGATTGCAGTCATTTTTCCCTGGGAAGCAGAAACAGGAGTTTTCCAGGAAGCTCGTGGGTCAGTTATTCTGAAATAAACAGCAACAAAATAGAAGAGACCCTCTCAAACAAGGTGGAATGTGAGAACTGACACCAAATGTTGTCCTCTTGCTTGCATATGTGCTGTGGCATGCATGCCCCTGTGCACATGTGCAAATGCATAAACACATGCGCAATATTTTACTGTGAGATCTATAAGAATATTTTTATTCTAATCTCACCTTGAAGTGACCTAATTGAGGATGATGTCCTATATCATTCTGTATTTACAAATATGTGAAAGTGGCCATTTGACCATATACAGCTAAGTGAGAACATTTGCTTACTAGCAATGATAGATACAAGCAAGTTTAAGATCTGAGTCTTCTGAAGATATTTGGTATCTTAGAATCATATCATTTTAATTCTAAGGGAATAAGACATGGTTTTGCTCAGTAAAATTTTCAGAGAATATTCATATTTGGACTATGAATTATAAGCGGAGTCCTGTTTTTAGAAGCATTAAAATCAGAGTAAAAGTAAATGTCTCTCTTGTAAAGTTAATCAAGTTCCAGGGGATGAACCAACACTAAAGGGCATTTAGGTCCACAAACTTAACTTTACAGTTTATAGGTGGGGGATAGTAATGATAGTACAGATAAGAGAGGGGATCCAAAATACTATCAAAATATACTGCATGAAAATTGCAAAAATCCAACTAAAAATAGAAGTCTCCTTATATTTCAAAATCTACGTGAATGCATTGGCAATAGATATCAAGAACAGTTTGTCAAAAATGTCATAATAGATATTTAATATTTTATTATTGAGTTAGTATTTCAGAAATTAAATTTAGTTTAAACAAACTAATCTATTAAGCATAAATTGTTACAAAAAATAAAAATAATTATTTAACAGAATTAGCATGCAGAAGTTAAAATAGTATTACTACACATTAAATATAAGTGAATATAACAGAGTAACAGCATATGCAACCTGTTTTTATTTTTAAAACACATTTAATATTTTCTTAAGAGTGAAGTTGAAAAGGGACCTATTGAGGGAACTTTGAGGATGTTGAAGGTGGTATATGGGGAGCAAATGTTCCTATTTCATCATATGCATGTATGAAATTGTAAAGAACAAATTAAAAGATATAAATGATCAGTTATTTAAAATTACATGTAAAAAGTATTAAATATATTGCTTGGACAAGAAATTTAAATAGTAAAATGATGAAAATATTCTTTGATGTTCCTTGAGCCTTAGACTATGGAAGGAGGGTGCTGATAGGAATGCTCCATCTAGAGCTAAGCATTCATAATTGCTTCTTCTCTGTATTTAAACAGTAAAGAGTGCATTAATCACTAGAAGCTTCTCTGACCAATGTTAAGAACAGAAATAAAAATCTGTGGACATATAGATAAAGATTAAGAAGGCAGTTTGACAAGATGACCATACAGTCCATAGGCTCAACTACTAGTTTCCACAGAGAATTTTAGCTAGCATAATTTTTTTTTTAAATTAATGGTACTCTAGATAAACTAACCAGACCTCAATGGATGGACTTGCACAGAAGAACGTTTGGGATAACAGACTTTACACACTGGGCCTCAGTACAGATGATAGAGTATATGGGTTCCAGGGGGAAGGGGTTGCTGTGGGAGCATGCCGGTGGGCACGGGCATATAAAGATGATTAAGATTCTTTGAGATATTCTGTATAAAATACACAAAAATTCAATCAAAACAAAAATTTAAAAATTAATGTTTACATTGCGGATGGAGAGTCAGATCAGCAGTTAAGAGCACTGACTGCTTTTGCATAGGAGCCCCTAGGTTCAATTCCCAGCACCGACATGGCAGTTAACAACTGTCTGAAACTCTAGGGTCCTGTTCTAAGAGGACTCCATGGACATTGCATGGCATGGGTGCACTTGCATACATGCGGGCATTATACTCATACACATAAAAATAATAATGAATAAAATATTTTTTAAAAATTAAGCTTTATAGACAGAAAACCAAACAGGAATTTCATTTAATCTTTAAAAAATATGTTGTTTCTAGAACTATGCCACATATATTTTAGATAAACATCATATTTAATTAGACTTCCTAATATCAAAATATAACATTTCATTTTATTTCATATTATGTTGAAGACACAGTGTTGACATTATTTAAATTTATATATTCAAATGGTATTGACTTTAATAATTTAATCTTTAAAATTAAAATATGGATTTTCAAACTCAAAATACAGCTAAGAGTTATAAGCATATATTACTCTATTGTGAATGTTTAGATAAATTTTGACTAGCAGGGTGAGTCTATCAGCTTTCATTAAAAATCCTGATATTCCTCATTAGCTACAGCATTAAAATATATATATTTTCCCTAGTAAGTTATGTAAATACTACTCAGTAAATAAAACACAGTGAAAGGAATTTTTACCTTGGGAGCTAAATTATTTTACTCTATTTTTATGAAGCCTTGGGAAGTAAATCCATAAATTTATTAAACTGCTTTTATGCTAAAAGGGACATTTGCCATGTTTAGAATTTTTTAGTGGAAGGGATATGACCTTGTGGCTATATGTGTAACATTAACAACAATTAACAAAACAAGTAACAATGAACCAAAAAATATGAACTCAGTATTTCTCTTATGCCCTCAGCTAAGATCATCAAGCAGGCTCTCCATTTCTTCTCACAATCAGCTGTTTCAATAGCAACTTCAAGCAGTTCTTCGCATAACCTTGGCATGTGATGGAATAATGGCCCCTAAAGCCTTAAGAATACCCTCTAATAGTCTTCAGTGTATGAGAGTTGGCAAAAGAGAGGATTTTTAAAAAAGGCAAAAATAGTTCAACAACTTTCCCACCAGCTTTCCTTTATCCCTTGATTCAAACTTTGCAGATCTCATTTTAGTTCATAATGCTGCACCATAATTCCATGCACTTGCAGGCTTATGGAACAAAGTTTTCCTTATAGTTCTAGAAACAGAGATTCAGGATCAAATTGCTGATTTCTGATGAGCACAGTCTTTGTATTTGGCCAATGACCTTTCATCTGTTATGTCACAAAAGGTAAGTGCAAAGAGTTGAAGGACAGAGAGAAAGAGAGAGGGTAGGACATGGACAGGTGGGGGGGAAGTATGGTAACTGAGTGAGGGTTGAGAGGATAGTAGTTGATTCATGAGACATATCATCCTCTCTCTTAGAAATTGGTTTCCTTCTGAGGCCTGACCAATGCACATTGATACGTAGAACATTGGGTTTTTATATGTGAATTTGGCAGGGGTGCACAGCATTTTTTTTACTGTAGTCCCCTCAAGAGACAGACTTTCCTTTTTTTAAAAAATGTATCCTTTGTCTTTATTACATTGTATTCACTCCCTTTTCTTAAATATGTTTGGGAGTGTGATCTTTTAGTCTCACAAAATGACACCAATAGTCATTAAAATTAGGATTTTTGTTTTGTTTTGTTTTTGAGACAAGGTCTCCTTGTAGCTCCAGCTGGCCTGGAAATATATGTATATATATATATACCAAAGGGCCTTAATCTCACAGAGATTTGCCTATCTGCCTACCTCTGCCTCCTGAGTGCTGAGATTAAGGCATGCACCACCACACCCAAACTGAGAACTAGGATACTTGATCTTTGCAAATTTAGCCTTTATAAATGGAAGGCTGTTTGGTGCAGCAATTCTTTACTTTTCTTTGACTATATTTGTCAGACAAATGGCATTTAAAGCACTAATATATTTTAAAGTAACTAAATCTGTCTCACAGAAGAAACTAGCAAAACTCACAAACAATGCAAATAATTCCTCTTAAAATTAAATAGAAGCTGTTAGTCTGCGGATATGAATATTTTAAGACTGCAGGGTTTCAGCCTTTCCTTTTCTTATACAGCATCTGCTGACTTACATTTCCATCTTTCAGATGCAGTAAAACTACCACAGTTCATTTAAAGAATATAAAAATGATCCGCGATTTCATTGTAGACTTATGACTTTGGGTTACAGTTAAGCTACTTCACTGAAGGCTCTAAGGCAAGGAAGTGGCACTGGAAAACTTACCAGACATACAAGAAAGAACTCAGTTTAGCAAACTCTTCAAAACTCATTTATATAGTCATTATTAATTACCCTTTGCCAAACAAAGGCAAATATATAACAAGGAAATAAAACTGTGGGGTAATGTTCAAAAAGGAACACAGAACTCTTAAGCAAATTCCAAACAATACTGAATGCACCTATTAAATAATGAACAGTGGGCTTTTGGTAAATATTAGAAAATCAATTAGTGAGTTCAGTTTATGAAAAGCTATTGGAGGAAAGTGACAGAGAGGTAACAGACACTGGATATGCATTTTACAAAATTCAGTATGTGTTTACTTACATGGTAGCATAAACTTTATAAATGCTATTTCTTGGGCTAATACTCCAATTTAGATGTTGAAATGCCAATTCCCAAAACTCAATTGTGATAATATTTACAAGCAAAGATGAACAGAAGTAAATTAAAATGAGTACATTTAGAGAGATTCCGATCTACCAGGATGGCTCCTGACCTCACAGGATGAAGGAAGTGGGATGCACTGTGCATGCAGGGGAGATTGTATGTAAGCCAGGAGTACAAGCTTCCACACACCTAAGAGAAGAGCTTGGAGGATGTTTCATTGGAGGGATTTCATCTTCACATGCCTCAGAATGAATCAGCTAAAATGATACCTTCCACTTGTGACATCTGAATATCAAAAAAATAAAGGTCTGTGTCTCCTTATAATAGCAATCCTACTGTTAATGGGAATCTGTTGGTTTTTCCTCTATCTTTGAGAAAAAGTCAACAAGATGTAAAAAGAGCCTTAAGCAAGCAATATTTCCTAGAGTAAAGCTGTACCTTTGCAGACACAAGTAGATTGTTCACAAAAGAAGGCTGACCCCAAGGCCCTCAGTCTACAGGGTTTAATCCTTTTGTCATATATTCACATTATTCATTCCTCTTTTGATTCATAGGTTCACATTTTTTAAAGTGTAATATCCTCAGTGTATGTTCACACTGGCTTGAAATAGTTGTTTGGTTTATTTATTTATGTATTTATTTATTTACTTATTTCTGTGATGAAATCTTGACAGCCATGACCTAAGATGTCATGTGACCACAGAGTTTAGGTGCAATGATAGAGCTTTGCCCCACATCATATAGGCATTTCTAATAATCCTACAATCAATATCATATTTAATGGGAAAAGCATCAACACTTTTCCTTGATTAGAAAAAACGTGTCTATTCTTATCACTTTTGTTTAGAAACATATTGGATGCTTAATACAAAAATTGGACATTAAAAAATAAATATATAAAATGTAAACATATGGGCTGGAGATTTGTCTCAGTGGTTAAGAACACTGGTTGTTGTTGCAGAAGATGCAGGTTTGAATCCCAGCACCCATGTGGCGGCTATGTACCGTACTTAACTCCAGTTCCAGGGGAATCTGAAGCCCTCTTCTGACCTCCACGGCATTGCACGACACAGATGCACTCACATACATGCAGGCAATTCATTCATACACATAAAATAAAAATAATAAAGAAAATAAAAAATGTAAACATATAATTCTAGAGCAAATTGCATGCTTCATTTACATATTGTACTAAATATATAATATATAATAACATGTATACGAAATCTTGGAAAAATATACAAACTACTTGGATCTAATGAATGTATTTAATAAAATCATGGATTCACTGATGAGAGATCAATATAGAAAATTAATAAAATTTGCTTATACTAGCAATTAATACGTACAAGATTTTGACTAAATTTCCAAAACATAGGTCTGTACCCCAGGAGTCCTGTTTCCTCCAAGGACGGGGCCTGCTGTGGAGAATTGACTGTAGAGATTTAGCCCTCGAAGGAGGGGCTTGTGGCTCTATCTTGGGATGGAAGCCCCAAGCTGCCAGGAATGTGGTGGGCCTGGGGAATGCACAGCAGCCTAGTGTATTCAAGAACAGGATGGCCTGGCACATACCGACCTGGGGAGAGGGGCCTGGCCCCTGAGGTGTGGGCAAAAGCTAGAGGTGACTATGGGCATGGGAGCGATCTGGTATGGTATGCTCTGAGCCATGGCACAGAGCTGAGCTGCGGTGGAGCTAGGCACTGGGTGTTCATTTCTTTGTAAGTCCCTCTCCCCCCCACGATAACAATAAATGTACATAAAGATATGTTATATGGTTTTCCTGATAGTGCAAGAGACCCAAAGAGAACTCAGTGGACAATAGGCAAAAGAGAATCTGTAAAACATTGATGATTTAGGAACTTCTAAAATTTCAAGCCAGGTGTGGTGGCACAGGCCTGTAGTCCCAGCACTTGGGAGGCAGAGGCAGGCAGATCTCTGTGAGTTCAAGGCCAGCCTGGTCTACATACTGTGTTCCAGGACAGCTGGGGCTACAGGGAGACCCTGCTTTAAAAAGATCAAAAAAAAAAAAAAGTTCTAAAATTTCAATTATTCAGTACTTTAAAATTTCTTTAAAAACTAGTAGCCAGATTAATGAAATTTAAAACTCATTCAGCTAAATATTTTGAAATTTTATTTTGTTAAAAAGCAGAATAATTGTGCTCCTATAAAATAGGGGTACAAAATGACCACAAATGTATAAAATGTAAAAATCAATATAGTTAACTAAGATGTTTATCAAATACTTGACATTTATCCATCCCAACTTAAATGCCCTATTTGACAAGTGGGTCTGTATTCACCGCACCTCTTAGCCTCTGGTAAATCCAGGATTTCTGCTTTTAGATATTAGATTATTTTAGATATCGCATAAGGGAGAAAAAAGCAGTGTTTTGTTTCTATGCCTGACTGATTTCCTAATGTAGTCCAATCATCCAATCTGTGTAATGAAAAAAACGATAGGATTGTATCAATTGTATTTTATTGTATCAGTTAGAAATGTAAACAAAGCAACACTTCTTAAGTCGAATAACATTTTTGTTTATTATTATTTTTAATTTTAGTGTATGAGTATATTGCCTGCATGTGTGTAAGCGAACCCATGTTATGCAATATCTGTAGAGGTCAGAATCCAAAAAGTTGTTGGATTCCCCTGGAACTGGAGTTACACATGGTTATTAGCCCCTATGTGGGTGCTGGGAATCAAGCCCAGGTCCTCTGCACGAGCAGTCAGTGCTCTTAAGAGTCATCTTCCTAGCCCCTTCTTTGTAACATTTAACAAATCTATTCTTTGAAAATTTCAAAAATGTATGAAGTACATTTTGAATATTTTTTAATATTTTATTTTATTTTAATATTTTATTTTAATATTTTTATTTTTTGTGTATGAGTGTATTGCCTTCATATATGTAAGTGCATGCATGTTGTACAATGCCCACCAAGGTCAGAAGAGGGTGTTGGATACACTGGAACTGGAGTTACAGACAGTTGTTAGCCCCCATGAGGGTGCTCGGTGTCAAATCAGGGTCCTGTGCAAGAGTAGTCAGTGCTCTTAACTGCTGAGCCATCACTCCAGCCCAAACCCCCATCATTTTAAATCTTCCTTTCACCTCTATTACCTACTAATATACTTCTCTTTAAGCACCAAAATATATTCCACTGTATGTACATTTCTTATTTTGTGCATTCATTCATCTCAAGATGAACACTTAGGTTGGTTTTGTAACTATTTGTTGTGAATGATATTGTAGGTAATGTGGAAAGCAAACATATTTTTTTATAAATATTATTTCAATTACTTTATATACTCATGTATAGTTAAATTTGTGGTGATATTTTTATTCTTTTCCAAAAATTCTATACAGTTTTCCATTAAGAAATTCAAAGACAACAAACAATTTGCTATAAATATGGGTAAAATTACTGACTGGATATTTCTCCAAAGATGCCAGAGTGTCATCAGACATATAAGAATTATGATTAGGGTCACTAAGAATTAGATATATGCTCATTAAACCACAGTTTCACCCTTCATCTGTAAGAATGGCTATGATCACAAAGATGAGCTGTTTATTGATTTTCTACCTTGGCAGCTTGAATAGTGTCCCGCAAAACTATGAGAGCTAGTCTTTAGGGAGAAGGCTTCCAGGTCAGTTCCAGTACCTAGACAAGACTCCTATATTAAATTTCATCCATCCAAGACTAAGGGACAATTGTGGAAGAGGGAGCATAAAGATAGTAAGAGTTAAGGGAGGAGGTGCATGACCCTAAGGGAACAGTCTTGCAGGGTCTTGAGACCTTGTTCATATGAATTTACAGCAATGATTACAGCATTCACAATACCAGTGAAAACTAAATCAGACAAAAACCAACATAAAATGAAGGAAAGGCAGGAGGCCACAACTTTGTTGAGGAACTATGGCAGCTGGTCACTGTTGAGTGAGGAGAGTTGATCATCTTTAAGGGACTGAGGCCAGACAGGCTGAATTAGATCCAGTAGGTGAACTCACCTAGAAACATCTGGGTACACAAACTTGACACTATAGATCTTAACATATGAAAAAAATGCATAAAGTCCTGTGAGCAGGCTATGGGACACTGAAGATAGGGAAGGGGGGATAAATATGACTTAGGCAAATTGTATGAAATCAACAAAAATTCAATGAAAAATATTTCAGGGGGGCTACAGACCCTGTCTCAAAAAGACCAATAAATAAATAAATAAATATGAACAAACAGTAGTTGAATTTAAAAATCTGGAATTAAATATTAATCCTCTGTCAGATGTATAGGTGGTGAAGATTTTTCTCACTCTGTGGGCTTTCTCTTCACTTGACTTTTCCCTTTGAAGTACAAAAGATTTTTAGTTTAGTGAGGTCCCATTTGTTAATTCCTGGGTGAATGATGTTTGATTTAGAAAGTCCTTTCTTACGTCTATATTTTGTAGGGTTACTGACCATGTTTTCTTCAAACAGTTTCTATGTTTCTGGCTTCAGATTGAGGCCTTTGATCCATTTAGAATTGACTTTTATACAGGGTAGTAGGTATGGATTTAATTTCATTCTTCTATACATGGGCGTCCAATTTTACCGGTACCATTTGTTGAAGAAGCTGTCTTTCTTCCAGTGTGTGTTCCTGATAGGTTGTCAAATATCAAGTTGTTGTGGCTGCCCGCATTCATATTTGGGTCTTCTTCTTTTTTCCATTCATTTACAAGTGGGTTTTAAAGCAAATACCATGCTACTTTTATGATTACAGCTCTGTAATATAGATTGAGGTCTGGCATATTTATCTCAAGACATTTCTCTTTGTGCTCACGTTTGCATTGGCTTTCTGAGGTCTTTGGCATGTCCATATAAATTTAAGGATTGATTTTTTTATATCTGTGAAGATGTCGTGAATTTGTAAATTGCTTTTGGTAAGATGGTCATTTTCATTATTAAGTCTACCAATCCATATGCATGGGAATCTGTCCATATACTTGTGTCTTCCTCAGGCTCTTTCTTCAAAGAATTAAAGTTTTCATTGAAGGAGTATATAATGCCATTTATTAGGTTTATCTGTACTTATTTTATATTTTGAGGCTATTGTGAATGGAAGTGCTAGTTTGTTTGTTTGTTTGTTTTTGGTAGCTAGGTGACTGATCTTTAATATTTAGGGAAATGGAAATTAAAATCATTTTAAGATTTCATCCAACCCCAGTCAGAATGGCTAAGATCAAGGGAACAAATAATTTCAAATGCTTGTGTGAATGAAGAGAAAGGAGAATCCTCATCCACTTATGGTAGGATTGCAAATGGGTGCAACCACTGTGGAAAGCACTATGAAGAACTCTTTAATATTTAAAAAAATCATATTTCATTTTTAATGTGCATACATGTATTGTCTGATTTTATGTAAGTGCACCCATGTCATGCAGTACCCACCAAGATCAGAAGAAAGCACCAAATTCCCTAGAACTGGAATTACAGAAGGTTGTTAGCCTCCATGTTGGTGCTGGGAATTTAATCTAGGTCCTCTGCAAGGGCTGCTAGTGCTCTTAACCACTGATCATCTCTCAAGGTCTCAACAGTATGAAAAACTCCTTAAAAAGTACAAATGAATCGACCATATGGTCCAGTTATAATACTCTTTAACATATACCAAAAGGATTCCTCCTACTACAGAGACAGTTGCATAGCTATGTTTTTGTTGCTCTTTTCACAATAGCTAAGAAATGGAAATAACCTAAATGTCCTTCAACAGTTGAATAGATAATGAAAATGTGGTATATTTAAACAATGAGATTCTACTCAGTATTAAAGAAAAATGAAATCATGAAATTTGCAGGTAAATGTATGAAGCTAAAAACTGTTGCCCTAAGTGAACTAACACAGACTCAGAAAATCAAGCACTGTAAGTTCTCCGTCATTTGTGGATCTTAGCTCCGAATCTATCTATCTATCTATCTATCTATCTATCTATCTATCTATCTATCTATCTATCTATCTATATCCATCCTAAAGAAACTGAAGGAGTCAGAAAAATGGAAATGAACCATAGGAATGAAAAGGAAGAAGGAACTCTAGAGAAAGGGATAGTAGGAGACAGTTGTTATGAAGGGGGAAATGGGGAGGGAAAAGAATGTTATACAGGGGGAGTGAGAGGTGAGATAAATAACATTTAAATGATGTGAAACCACAGAAGTAGAAAGTCCTAATGAAAAAAATATATATATAATGACATTTGTGTAGCTGAGGGCTATATAAGAAAAAGACATAGTACCAGATAGGAGAAAGCTCCCTTTGTGTTGTTGGCATTTTAGACTGCCAAAATAACAGTCTGTTGCCATAGGCCTAGATTATTTACCAGGATTTGAAGATAAGACCCTATTGCTTAAGACAGGCTGTACTTGAGACATAGGACTTACAGAAATCACTCTGGAACTGACCTGGACGCCTCCTCCCTGAAGACTAACTCTCATAGTATCAGAGAATATTGTGCAAGCTGCCAAGGGAGAAAACTAATCAATAGTCACACCCAGCTGTGGAGCCTAAGAAACAACAATAACTGGCCCAGAAAACTATTGCTACTGGCCCAGTAATGGCACTTTTATGTGGGGGGTAGTCAACAGCTGTCTAATTGGAATTAAGGCCAGCTCCATTGGAGTAAACTTATGTGTGGTACTATAAACATAGCTATAAACACAATGCTACAGAGTCATAGATCCTAAAGAAAACCTGTATTTGTGACATCCAAAGATCAATTTAATTTCTTGCTATATTCTAAATATGTATCCTCATATTTACAGAGAAGTGTATCACTCATCAATCATCAATGAAAGTTCTTTTTGCAACAGACAGAAACTAACACAGAGTTCTACAAATGGTCAGACATAGAGAATAGTTTTTGGTGTGACAGTTCTAAGTGACACATTTTCAATGAAATATCTACACATAGATGAATGAATATTTCAGCTCTCACCAGAGATATTCCCTTATGCAGTAGATAGTGATTAGCATAGAAACCTTCAATTGGCCAATATGCAGAGATCAAGAGGCTTCAGAATGTTCATCCCTGAGTAGGACATCAATTTCAAAATTCTCCCTCCCAAGGCTCACAGATCATTGCAGAAGATAGTGCAGAAACACAGTAAGAGCCAGAGATGGTGGATGACCAGAAGGAAACAGAGATTTCCAGACAGCTGGTCAGTTACACATATGAATTCACAGCAACTAGCAACAGTGACAGCATGCACATGTCCCATGAAAGTTTAAACCAGACAAAAATCTGAGTATCAACATGGGGAAGTGTATAAGATATCTCAACCCAACATAAGGAACTTTTGGCAACTGATGGCTTCTGGGATGGGGGAGAGGAAAAGCCAGTCTATTATAGCGATGGGACTCTTGGTAGGTTGATCAGGCTCCAGTGGATCTATCTACTTTGAGGGACATTTGGGGACACAAATTAAGACTCTAGACCAATATATATATATATATATATAGATATATATATATATCTAATTTTATGTCTGTGTGTATGTGTGAATACTTGTGTATATGAACATGTGCGATGTGTGTGCCTGGTGCCTATAGTTTATTGGGGGCAATAAAGGGAGGTACAGATAGGGGAGGGGCTTCTAACTTCCATCAAATTTGTTGTATGAAAATTACAAAACTTCAATTAAATTTAAAAATAAATAAAAATCTGAAACTATGCCTCTATATAAAATTTAAAAAAGACATAAAAATTCATGATTTGGAGCGCTTATATTTACTGGCATAGGAAAACATAAATACAGAGATGAAGCTTCTAGGCTAGTTCCAACTTGACTTCTTCTCATTTGTTCTGTGACTCACTTACGTGGAATATTCAGCAGTAAGATTTACCAACAAGTTCTGTCAGATAACCAAGAGCAATGGCAATATCCAGTATTATTTCAAGGAATATGGAGTCTCCCTCATCAGCAAATCGAAAAGGAATCCGTTCTTAGCATCAGCCCTTTTATTTTTCACCTGGTGTTGTCAGTAGGAACCTTTCTCATAGGGTAACTATATGTAAAGTAGTTTGTATTGTGTATGTTTACATTTTAATATGCTTCTCTATAACTCAATTTCCACATGACTTTTTCCAAAGGCCTTCAACTTTCATCATATTAAAACCACTATGCATGCTCCTGTAAGAGAAGTGTAATCATCAACTTTATCCAGATATAATCCCTGTGAACTCCAATAATGACTGGCCTGTCCAAATATACACACTGATGTAAAAATATCATGAATATTACTGGAATAACCAACCACCATCTAATTGAATTTAAGGTTCACTTCACACAATAGAGCCCAAACTGACACTATTTTCAGGATCAAGAACCTGTGCTTTTCATAGATCATAGGATATAATCTACTACTATGATTCTATTGAATACACATTCCTTTAAACTGACTCCTACAGACTTACTGTTGCACCCATAGATTGATCCTTCTCTCAACTCTCACCAGAGAATTTCTTCTTGTAACAGATGATTATTAACACAGAGAACCACAACTGGTCAATATGGAGAGAATAAAAAAAATGTGAAGTGCTCACTTTTAAATGGAACACCTATATCACACTCTGTGCTTTCAAAGCTCAGGAATCATTGCTGAAGTGAGAGTGGAAAGATTGTAAGAGCCATGGGTAGTAGAGGAATACAAGGAAACCGTGTTGTCTGGATACAATAACATAGTTGCACAAATGAACCCATGTATGTAACAACATGTGTAAGAATTATGCTAATCTAAACCAGACAATAGTTTAGTATTTATAGGGGAGGTGGGCAAGTAGACCCCACTCTAGCTGTGGATTTGTTGGCAACTGATAGCAACTGGAAGATAGAGAAAAAGCTTTCTTTAGTGGCATGTTACTTTGTAGTTCAGCAGATTCCAAGAGATAGACCATCACCTAAGAACATTTGTGGACGGTAGATTAGATTTGATGCTCTTTAAAAAATAAAAAGCAATAAAAGATGACATGAAGTAGGGAGCAGGTAGCAAAGTAGAGGTGGATATAGGGGAGGAAGTCTGAATGTGATGAAAATATAGTCTGTGAAATTTATTTATATAAATGTAAAATTTGTACCCTGACCCTGTGTTATTTTACACATGTAGAAATAATTATGAAGCATAAACAGAAAGCTTATCAAAAGAGTTATGTCTTTCAAAATAATCATTTTCTCAAATGATGATAAATCTAATTTAGGATAACACATCATCTCATCCAAGCATAAGTCTAAGACACTAGAATTGTAGAAAAATTATTCTAGATGAAACTCTCAAATATTATAAGAAAATATAGGAAGAAATTAAGTGACAAACACTACATGAAAATAAAGATGATTTTTTTGATTCCTGGATGTAGAAAAAATTCTTAGGAAGTGATGCAAATTGAGAAGGATGTAGAGATTTAAAAACACACAAATACAAGAAAGATCTAAGGCTGGGCATGGTGGTATTTGACTTTAATTCCATCACTCAGGAGGCAGAGGCAGGAAAATCTCTGTCAATTCAAAGTCATCCTGTCTACATTGTGAGTTTTAGGCCAGCCAGGACTACACAGTGAGAATCTTTCCCAAGAAGAAAGAAGAAAGAAGAAAGAAAGAAAGAAAGAAAGAAAGAAAGAAAGAAGGAAGGAAGGAGGGAAGATATACTACAATAATTTTAACAATTTTGAAAGCAAAATAAAAAAGATAATATGTATTATACTTAGAACTGATATATTTAAAAGTAAATATATATAGAACCTGAAACAGAAAAATGAAGTATAATAGAATAATAAGTAAATACATCAGTGGTTATTTCATCAAAAGTAGATTGAAGTAATTCATATTTTACCATCTTTGCAGGAGTACCACCAATAAAAATCAAGGAACACAAACAAAACTAACAATAATAAAAAGCCAAAATAAAACTGGACATTATCTTCAAATTGTGTTTAATATTAATACTTAGCAAGAGATGTTGAAATGATAACTTGAATTTTACTGGCTATTATATAACTTGATTCCCAAAAATTTTATATGTAATTTAGCTATGTCCATGACATAGTTTGAAGAGATTATTTTCTTTTTTATTTTTTTTGGAGGAATCACGTATTTACTACATAAAGGATCTATACATACATGCATTACACAAGAAACTTTTTCATAAACCAACTCATTTTAATTCCATGAAAGAATCTAGTTAAAACTTCAGATGTTTTTTTAAAAAAGCCATATGAACAAATATACACATAATATTTTATGATTACAATTAAAGAAAAATGTAACAGAAACTCCATCTTGACTAGCTTTCCTTTTTCAAGCTATTGTCAATCTCAAATAAATCTTTTTTTATTTTTTCAATTACCACCTATGCTATACTTCTATAATTAACTTTTGCATTGACTACTCCTTACTATTACTAGATATTTCTTACTGTAGAATACAAGCTGTGTGCATGAAGATATTTATTTTTCTAGTTTCTTTTACTGATGAATCTCAAGTGCCAATAATAAGCAATTTTAATAGTAAGCACTAAAATATATTTGAGTAATAAAATAATTATTATAGAATTCAAAACCTGTTTTTAAATGCATCTTGTTAGCAGAAATAAAAAAAAAATGTTTTAAAAATAAAGTGAACCATTTAAACATGTGCTACTGCAAGTGAAATTTCTCTGCATGTGCTAAATTAGAACACAATTTTCTACGTTTATAGGAATGATAATCATACAACTGTGAGCACTCACAGAGAGAACACCAGAGTTTTCATATCCAGATGGTATAAATGAGGTAGATCTTCATTTTTCTTTTATATCATTTTTTACAAATATTCCAATATTATCCAGAGCTATTTAATATTTATCCACTGCATTATTAAAACATTATAGAGTAAATACTGTTCACCTATAAAACAGTTCATATATGTAATATAATTTAAAATTACATTTTTAAGTGACAGAGAAATATCCTAGAGTATTTTCAGTGATGGATAAAGGAAATAAACATGATACAAAATTAGATTCTTCAGTAAAAATGCACAGTTAAGATTCCAGAACTTTTTTTAAAAAATGTAAAAATTCGTAAGGCTGCTGTTTTACCCCAGACACCAACATCTCTTTTCTAGTCTATTTATCACAAAGGTTCCCAAGTGCTTTCTTTGCTTGTACATTCTCCCATGTCATCCATCCTCCACATAGCATCCAGAGGGGTTTTAATATATGTGACAAGTAATGCCTTTTTCTTCTCAGAACCCTGCATGGCTTACTGTATCACTCATGACAAAAGGCAAAGCCTCTCAAATTGTCCACATGGCTTTGCTGGGTATGAGACATCTTCCACCTAATGCTATGATCTACTCCCTTCATCTAAAAAGTTTCTCTGACTACCCTGTATAAATCAGCAAACCTTCAACCCACAGGAACTTTCTTCATTGCTCCTCATACTCTGATCTGTTGTTTCCAGTGTGGTTATCACTACTTGGTATAAATAAGAATTAGTGTTATATGTTATTGTCCTTGTTTGCTTTCTGTTGCTGTAATAAACATTAACCAAAACCAACTGGAGAAGGAAAGACTTTTTGCACTTATAGGTTACAGTCCATTATAGAGGGAAGGCGGGGCCAGAAATTAAGGCATGTACCATATGGATGAATTAAATCAGAAACTATAGAGGGATGCTGTTTACTGACATGCTTCACTTTCTCTTTCTCAGCTACCTTTCCACCTGCTAATCTAGGTCCACATGCTCAGTTTTGCACTACACAGAGTGCGCTGGGTGCCATTTGTCAATTAGCAATCGAAAAAATACCCCACCAACATGTCCATAAACTGACCATGTGGGCACAATTTCTCATTTGAGGCTCCCTTTTCCTGGGTGTGTCAAGTTGACAAGATTAGCTGTTGTATGTTTAAACATACTTTTAAACATATATACGTACAGAAAAACCTATGCACAGATGTATAGATACCAGAAATACACACATAGAATATATATGTATATGTGCCTAATGCAAGTATGTAGCTCATAGACCTACACTACCTATACATTTCCTGTCCTTATATCACTTGTGCTAATAGACGTATGTGTGCAGGCATACAGTTGAACCATTTGTTACCTGATAATCTATACTTTGAAAATGCCATGTCCGGGGCAGGAGAGATGGCTCAAGCAGTTAAGACCACAGGTTGTTCTTGCAGAAGACCTAGGTTCAAATCCTAGCACCAACATGGCAGCTAACAACTGTCCCTAACTCCAGTCCCAGGGGATCAACAGCCTCTTCTGACCTCCATGGGCATTGCACGACATGGGTGCACTTAACTACATGCAGGCAATACATGTATATACAAAAAATAAAAATAATAAATACATTTTTTTAAAAAAGGAAATGCCAAGTCCATAGAAGAATGCCTTTGGTTTCATTAGATTGTCATTGTATTTACATTATGCTGAATGTATGATATACACATGAATAGTAATGATTATGTATTTATTAAATGGGATTTCAAAGCATTTTTTTGTGATCATTCTTCCTATTTCAATAAGGAAGATTTGTTAGTTGAAATCTGTAAAGAATATGAACGTAAACTCTCCTACTTTCTTACATATTTAGTTATATAGTCATTGCTTTGATCAATTTCTTTTCTATTTGCCTTTACATATGACCGACACATATCCTTATCTTCATTTACAAATTTTAAACTATGTATCTCTGTCTTTAGTGGTTTTTCCTGAAGTTGCTTGGCTTTCTTGAGTTCCACCCAGTTCTTCACAACTGCAAAGCATCTGTAGAGAAAGATTCCAAAGAAATAGCTCCTGCACCATTCTATTGCCTAACATACACTTTAGTCATATATCACTGGTGGCCTGACAGGAGGTTAAAGATCAGCAGTTTCTTGAACAGCCCTCAGTGGACATTAACTACCAAATAATTTTAAGCATTTAAAAATCTTTCAGCATCTAAAGGATGAAATCTGATGAAGAATATCTTTTGACAGTATTATGTCATGAGATTGTTCCTTTGTGGTTCCTCTACCTGCAGCTTATCATTTGGGAAAAACAATTATGTCTAATATCTAATGTTCATGTCTAGAATTTTGTGGAATCTGAGAACAAATACTTTAAATCTGTAGTTCATAATTATAAAAGTAAATACTGATCTTCACTGGGTCACTCTGTAAATCTATTTACTATAATCTATTTTTTTTATAAAATATCTAAAATTATAATGTAGATTATTAATTTTAGTTCAGTTGAGCTTTTGTAACTTCATACAACAATTCTTAATCAAATTCAGACCTCCTTCCTCATCCATGCCTCACATGTTTACCCATTGAACCTCATGTATTTTGCCATACATTCTAAGTTCTGTTCATTTAGGCATTTGTACCCAAGTGGCCTTTAGGTCAAATGCATTCACTAGAGTCCAGTCAGTTCAGTGATCTCATGTAGTCATACTCTCCCTTATTCAGCAGCAATCAGTCTCAAATAGTTCTCAGTCTAGTGCTGGCCTGCCACCCATTTCTCTCCTCTTCTCTGGGCCCCCACTCAACTGAATTGACATGGGCCCCCATGCTCTGTACCACTATTGCCACAAGTTCACATGTGCAAGCTTACAGTGGCCTAGAAGCCTCTGCTCCCCTATGTTCATGCACTGGCCCTGGCTCTTATAATCTTTCTGCCTCCACTTCTCCGACGGTACCCGAGCCATATCTTACACTCTACAGTCTCTTAGTCTTTAAAGCTAGGCTAGTTGTGGCCTTCTGTGTGCATCACACGCTGTTGTATGAGGAAGCTTTACTGGTGAGTGTTGAGGGATGTACCAGTTTTCTCTCCACCTCTTACTCCACTATGTTCCGTGAACCTTGTTTGCGGAGGTTCAGCTGTAGATGTGCCACCCAGCACTGGGCCTCTCTCAGAGGTTCGTCTGTGTCTAACCTTAAGATGTGCAATTCTACAGTAGCCTCCATCTGTTGCACAAAAAGAAGCATGTTCGATGAGTACTGTATGGTATGTTTGTCTGCAAATATAATGATATATATTTAACACATGGTAAGAAGTTTCATTTGTCTTGAGATATGAGATAGGGTTTTCTCCAGGATCTATGTCCTCTCCTGACGTGTACTTTGCTGAGTTTACATTGCCACCCATGAGCTCCCTCCCATTGAGAGGGCTTCAAGTCTAATTAGATAGCTGTTGATTGCCCCACAGATAATATTTCTACTACTGCACCAAAAGGGGTAGTTTTTCATGCCAGTCATTATGATTATTATGCTTTAGGGCTGGATTGGACTATTGAGTGTTCTTCTCCCTTGGCAGTTTGCATAGCATCATCTAGCATTATGATGACCAACAGTCATACCACTCCTTGGCATATACCCAAAGGATTCATCATACTGTAGAGATACCTATACATCCATGTTTGTTGCTGCTTTCTTCACAATAACTAAGAAATGGGAAAAAAAAAAAACTAAATGTCCCTCAACTGATGAATGATTAATGAAAATATGGTACAGCTACACAATGGAATTCTACTCTTCAGTAAGAAAAGAATGAAGTTATGAAATTTGAAGGTAAATGGATGGAACTAGAAGGTAAATGGATGGAACTAGACAATGTTATACTAAGTGAAATAACACAAATGCAGAAAAGCAAGGGGCATGTGTTTGCCCTCATTTGCAAATTGTAGCATCAACTCCTGATATGTGAGTACATAAATTTTGATGTAACACAAGGAACCAGGAAAAGGGAAATGATACATGGATGTAAAGGAAAAGAAAAAACCTGAAATGAGGATAGTAGAGAACAGATGTTACTAGGGGAAGGCAGAAAAAGAGAGAGCAGGAAGGAGAGAAAGGAGGGTCATGAAAGGGGCCATGGTGTAGGGGAGGGAGGGAAGTCAGAAGAGGGAGGATGGTGGGAGGCAGGTGGTATTGGGGAGAGGGTGGGGATAATGGGGGCACTGTGACTAGGGAGGCCATATAGGAGAAAAAAGAGTGGAGATAAATGAATCTTGGGGGGGGGCGGCTAGGAAACCTAGAGGGAAAAGTAATACCCTTGAAACCCTATGATAAATGCATATACAGTGTCTAAACATTAATGCTTATGTGTAACTGGGAGCTGCTTGGCAGGGAACACAATTCCAGACAGAAGAAACCTCCCTTAGAGTGGTTGGTGAAGGTGGTGCAGGAGACTCCCAAAATAACACCAGATATAGCCAAACCTCTTGGTTATCTCCCAGAACTAGTAGATAATATCCTACTGTAGAGGACAGGACATACTTAGGATACAGGACTTGAAACAATGGAGCAGAAACTGAGCTGAAAGCCTTCTAACTGAAGTTCAGCTAGTGTTGATTATTTTGAAAAATATTATGCCCAATAGTTCTATGGACTAGCAAAAGTGTCTGTATTTTACAAACAGGTATATGTGTTCAGAATGCCAACATTGTTGTGTTGAACAGTGCAATTTAAATTATTCCAGAGATAATTACGCTTAACTTTTTGAACAAGTCTGTGGAGTATAAAATACTTTTTAAGAGACTTGAGTAAGGGTATTTGATAATATTACCAGGGATTTCAAGAGATTATCCCTCACCTAATTTATTTCAGTTTAAAAAACCTACTCAAAACAACTTTATTTCAGATATTGTCTCTAAGTAATCTAAGCAGAACTCTCACAGAATTACCACTATCCTAAATTAATGCTCATTTCTAATTTAAAATGTCATCTATGTCTATGAAAAAAAATCATCTAGATGAGGATTCTATAAAAATCTAGATCCTTTCCTAAAAGTTAGCTCTTTCACAGTGAATTAAGTAATTTTTTCCTTGGTTGGATTATTCCTTTTTCAGAAGTACCATGTTGTCCTTGGTAAATTTTTATTCTTTTGATTAAATACTTGAGAGCACAGCAACTGGAAGTTATCTACTTTTGTAAACCATGTATATTTTAGCAGTGCCCACCATATTTTTTTTGGACAGAAAATTCCACAATTGGAAAATATTTTCCTTCCAATTTGAAAGTCAGAGGGAATGCTGATTAAGTAAAAAGCAATGAGGAAGACACTGAGTAAATATATTCTAGGTGTAGAA
>NW_008338715.1:6935928-6936090 GCF_000622305.1 Nannospalax galili | reverse complement strand
TGTGTCTGGAATATATGTATGAGTGTGGCAGCCACTACTGCTTTCCGGAGTTCTTATGATTTTTGAAGATGGAGAAATTGAATATAGAAATCAGAAACTAATTAGTAGGACTTGGTCAGATGGTCAGTGTATCCATGAAGTGGCAGAGGTTGCAAAGTGTTG
>NW_008338715.1:6922006-6935917 GCF_000622305.1 Nannospalax galili | reverse complement strand
ATCAAATGCACCACCCTGTGCAGAAGCCCTTCTGGTACAAGTGACAGAGAGGAGAGAGAGAGGGAGAGGGAGAGACAGAGAGAGAAAGCCAGAGAAAGAAAAGCATGTTAAGATGTTTCAATACTGCAAGAAATAAAACATGCACATACTCATATATAACTTAACAAACTGAGAACTCCAGTGAAAGATTTGTGAAAGGAGTTTGTCTAAAAAGCTACCATCTGATTAAAGGACCAATGAACGTACAGAATATATTGAACAGAGGATGCTATGGGTGGACGGTATATGGATGTGGAAGTACAGATATTATTATTTTTTGGTTGTTTTGAAGCAGGGTCTCCCTGTATCCCCAGTTGGCCTTTGACTCACTCTATAGATAAGGCTGGTCTTGAACTCAGAGATTCGCCTGCCTTTGCCTGCCTACTGCTGGGGTTAAAGGCATGCACCACTATGCCCAGCTTAGACACTAAATTTCTTTATTCATCCTGGGTGTTAGAGGTAAAGATATTGGTGAGTAACAACCCACTTCTTTGCAAATATTTGTAGAATTTATGAATTTAAATATATTTTATTGAGTTTTTGTGCATTTCATAGTATAGATCGTAATCGAATTTAGATCTTCTCCCTCATCCATGACCTCTATATGCTCCCCCACCGGATTTCATACATTCTATCATATATGTTAAGCCCTTTCTGGTCAGAATTTTTACCCAGATGTCCTTTGGTGCAAGTTCATCATTTTTGTGTATCAATAAGTTGTTGCAGATTCACATTAAGAACACTGGAATATAATTCAATTTTTTCTTTGCATTTCTAAATGTACACGTATGAGTTATTGCAATAAAAGTGCACATTCTGCTCCAGTGTGTATATAAAATTCTCATATTCATGTAAAAATGTAATAAAAGATGGACATGGTGGCACATGCCTTTAATCCCAGCACTTAGGAGGGAGTTCTGTGAGACTGTGGCCAGCCTGGTCTACATAGTAAATTCAGTCCAGCTGTGGCTACTAGGATAACCTTTTCTCAAAACAAACATACAAACAAAAAGCAAAAACAAACTAATAAAATGTAATGCCATATGCAAGATAGTGAAAGATTAAGGATGTAGATCAAATGTTTCATAGAATGTTATAACTATAAACATCTTTACTTTTATTACTAAAAATAAATTTAGAACTATCTAAAGGGTGTAAAATAAATGATTGTGGCCACTGTATGTATTAAGATTGTATTCAAAAACTGAAATAAAATGATGTCCTGTGAATGGTAAAAGAAAACAGAAATGTGAGAATACTTTAAAAGAACAACAATCTTAACTTTAGCAAAGCTAACCTATTTTTAACCCATTATTCCTTTTTTAAGACTTTTTATTTCTATTTTTATTTTTATGTGTGTGTGTGTGTGTGTGTGTGTGTGTGTGTGTGTTTGTGTATGCCACATATGACATATTTGTTGGTACCTACAGAGGCAAAAAGAGGCTGTTGGAACCCCTAATCTCAAGTTACAGGGACTGTGAACCATCCACTGTTGAGTGATGGCAACAAGCTCAGGTTCTGTGGAAAAGCAGCAAAACTTGTAACTCTGACCACCAGTAGTTCTAGAAAGTATTTCTTTAAAATATTTTTTATATATATATATATATATATATATATGTGTGTGTGTGTGTGTGTGTGTGATTTGACAAAATCTAATCAGAAAAGACAACAATATCTGCTCTTATACCTTCCACAAAATTTCATGTAGATTAATTTTCATTTTTTTTTAATCGGATTATATGGATATACTAGTTTTCAAATTCAGAATAAAATTTGGTCATACTTAAATATACTTTATATCACCTCATAATTTCTATTTTGACAAATATTAAAGTGAATAAGAGAATCTTTTAAATTTTTGTTTTGATTGAATTTTTGTGTATTTTATACAGAATATCTCAAACAATCTTACTCATATTTATATCCCGTACCCATTGACACCCTCCCACTGGCAGCTGATTACTGCTGAGTGAGGAAGAGCTCTTCTTCCTAAACAAGAGACTCAAGATAGGCTGATTAGACCTCAGTGAATAGACTTGCACTGGTGAACATCTGGGGACACTGACTTGACACAGTCCTTAATACAGATGAAAGAGAATCTTTTCAATAAATGTTCATCTTAGTTTACTTGCTATACCGGCTTATGTATTTATCACAACTTAGCTATTATTTGTAAATCACAGTTAAATGTGAAAATATTTGCTCTTTCTTTGTTTCCTTCCTCCTTTCCCTTCTTTTCTTTCCATTCCTTTATTTCTTCTTTCCTCTTTTTATGCCTTCCCTCCCTCCCTCCCTCTCTTCTTTCTTTCTTTCCTTCCTTCTTTCTTTCCTGTTTTCCCTTCTGAAATGATGTGGATTGACCTGGAGGTCTGGGACACACCAGGCAAGGAGTACCAATCTGAAATTACCCTAACACTCAATTTCATTTATACTTCTATTAAATAACATCATTTTTCCCTAGTTCAACAATATTTTCAATATATATTTCAAGTTTATCAAAGCTTCTCAAGGAAGAGTTTATGTTTTGCATTTTTTTCGTTTGGAGTTTGGAGACAGTCTTTCTACTGGAGAAGAGACTAAGCAGTCATTTTAAAATATTGTTCAATTTGTGATTATAGTTTCGCAGAATTCTTCTGATTTACATATTTAAAATACAAATAATTGTTCTTATAATTCCAGTTATGGAAAAAAAATTAAAATTGTTTTCCAACTATCTTTATCAAAAATATACAACTGTTTTGACTTGAGTACTTCTGTCTCTGATTATTTGTCTTTTCTTGGTTTTCTTAGGATATTTTGTATCAATTACTTCTCAGTTTATATCTGTGAGCCATTAGCATACTGTAATCTCATATTCATTCCAAAAGAGGGACATTTCTTAAGTACCTCTGAGTACATTTTTAATAAATAAATAAAAGTGAAATATGTTCCAGATAGAGGAATCTGAACCAATACAATTAATAATAGCTTTGTTAAATTCTTATTACTTCTTATATAATAATTATAAGCCTGAGTTTTAACATTAACAAAAGTTTCATTTGTTTGCTTGTATGTTTATATTAAGTGGAAAAAACCTGTAAATTTATAACCTGATGAAAATATTTTCAAACTGAATGGATGTGGGAAATGATGTTCCTAGAAATGACTTCTCTTAATAAGTCTTTACAAAGCGAGCATTTTGCATAATCTTGTAAGCAAGAAAATCATATTTTGAGAACATTTAAAACTATGTACTCATTCTGTTCATATTCTTTGTCCTCAACTTATCTAGAATTAAATAACTATTAAGAAACACAATGTAATCAATCTTGCAATGATTTGAAATCCCAATGTAATTAACTCTCATAAGCCACACTATCATAGTAAAAAAGCTCTTATCACATTCCCTATTTCTCCTTTGTAACTGTTATGCCCCGATCAGAGAAATGTATGTTTGAGTGAAATGTGGTGATTTGACTTAAAATCAACTACTGAAAGGAGCAATTACATTGAAGACACTGATGATATTGAAAACAACATGTTGAACTGTTGAAAGCAATACATGCGCACAGGTTGATGAAGACTCTTGGTGGTGTTATATGCTGTTCTGAATCAGTAGGGTCAGAAAAACAACTAATTCCTTTGTTTAAAAAATAAAATGCTTAGCACAGATTGTTCACATTTCCCACTCCATGCTTGATATGCTGTTCAATAAATATGAAAGGGAGTCCTTTATTCAATATATGGTTCTGAGAGAACAGTTCTGAGAGGAGCCAGAAATGTGCCTCAGAGCACATTGGGCACACCAGTTTAAAAGTCTCCAAGAATCAGTTTTTCTTTAAGGTAGTACTTTTACAAGTGGAGAGTTCACTTTTAGACATTATTTTTATTTTTTGAGAATTTTATACATGAGTACTTCTGCATCGTTTTCTCCTCTCACTCTCCCCCTCCAACACTTTGCACAACGCTCCTACTCCTCTTATTTTGGGGATCAATTTTTATTATTGTTGTTACACGTACATATATTTATATATACAGTGTCTGAGTCTATTTAGTAGTACTTGTGTATAATACCTGTATTTAGGCCTGACCACATCAAATTGGAAAGCCTGTCAGGGAGCTCATTCCAAGAGGATACAGATTCTCTATCCCTCAGCAGCAACGGATTTCCTGTAACTCTTCATCTAGATGTATGACTCTGTGAAAATTACCCCCATTCATACGGGTCTATCCACAGATCTTGTTTAGTCAAGCATATTCTTGACATTTTATGAGTGTATCTTCCCTGGCTTTTGTACAAGAAACTATATTAAGCAGATTTCCTGATCCTTTGGTTCTTATCATTGTTCTTCCTCTTTTGCTCATGTTCCATGAGCCTTAGTTGTAGATGTTACATTGCAAAGATAGTAATTCGAGCTAGACACATGATGGTCACTCATTTTATGTATTTTAAACAGTTGTGGAACTCTGTAATAGTCTCCACCTGTTGTAAAAGAACCTTCTTGGGTCAATGGAGAGAGATATACTTGTCTGTGGATATGCAGACAAGTATTGAGAATGTAGTAAGAAATCTTATTGGTTTAGGAAAGTGGCAGGACTAGGTTGTTCTCTCAGCTCTATGCCCTGTCCAGTCACACATATTTGACCAATTTTACAGTACCAGGCATTAATCCCCTAGTATATGTGGATCCTAAGTTCAACTATACAGTTTTTGTTTACTCCTGAGATAAAAATGCCTCTGTTGCAACAAGAGGAATATTTCCCTAAGCCAATTATCCTCTTGATTCATAGACTTTAAAGTTAGGCAGGACTACTGATTTCTTTTTTCTGTTAGCAGTTTATGTGTCACCTCCTGATATTATGAGAGTTAGTCCTCAGGGAGGAGAACTCCAGGGCTGTTCCAGCTCAATTTCTCCATGTTCTGTGTCCAAAGTGTATAGTGTCTTTGGAAATAGGGTCTTACCATTAAGTTATGGGAGGAATAAAAAGGTTATTCCAATAGCCTATATTGTTTTGGGAATCTTTTAGAGGACCCTGACCAACAACTTGAAGGGAGGTTTCCTTTGCCTGACACTGGGGTTTTTGTTAGATAGCCTTCAGTTATATACAGGTGCACACATATATATCATGTATGGTTTTGTTTTGTTTTATTTTATTTTTGTAACAGGGTCTACTGTAGCCCAAATAGACCAGGCTGGCCTCAGTCTCAAAGAGATCCATCTGCCTCTGCTTCATGAATCCTGGGCTTAAAAACATGCTTCACCACACCAGACATATATGCATTTTAAATAAGCTTATAAAATTATATGATTTTCTACAACTTCTTGAGACACAATATTATTTATCTTATTTATCTTTCCTTTCTTTCTCTCCCTCTGTATTACTCCCTCTACATCCCTCCTCCCCACTGAAAAATTTCCTCCTTATTCTCCCATTTCCTCCTTGTTATCTCTCTCTCAGTTCTATTCTTTTTTTTTTTTTTCAGTGTCTCTTTGTAATCACAGCTGGGTTGGAATGTGCTATTTAGGACAGGCTGGACTCCATCCCAAAGAGATCCACCTTAGTGCTGGGATTAAAAATGTATTCCACCCTACACAATTATATATCACTTTTAGAGGAATTCAATATCTCAAGTCATCTTAAAAAATTGTGTTTTGGTAAATACAAGTTAGATTGTACTCACACAAGTACAGCTGAATGGGAATAATATGAGAACAATAAAAAGTAAGCTTTCCAAAGAAAATTATTTAATCACTTTTAGTAAAATCTTATAAACAGAAAATTAACAAAATTTTGTGTGATAAATCATCCCTTTTCTAGTCATACTTTGAAAATTTTATGTGGATTATTTGGAGACATTGTCTTAATAGTCTAATGAAAACCTTAAACATCAGAAATGATGAATTCAGTATTATTTGTTACAATATTCCTATGACGTTGTTCAAATAAACCTACAAACCTATTTAATCCCTACATTACTTTACTGCTTTATTCTAACTCCTCTGGCATACATTGTTAAGAGAAATATTGGAACTTATTTTAATCAAATGCTCAAGTCCATTGTTAGTTATCATAGTAGAAATTAGTAAATATGCATTTTAGAAGCCTGGGATGGTAATGTGTAATATAAATACATAAATCAAAATAGTATACAAGCTCTGAAATCCTGTCAATATTACCAGATTATACCATTATCAAATTTCTGACCAACAGAACTGTAAGGATAATAAGTTTTGTTTCAAATTATCATAAATATTAAAGGAACAAGTTGAATATAGGGAGAAATAGACTTCTGTCTGTCAAATTAGGAAAAATTATCTATGATGCCAGAATTATGTAGTAGAACCTTTAAAAACTGAGTTAGTACATTTGAGTTTATCATTAACCATACTCCTGCATCTTTACTCTTATCTACCAACAGAACACTTATAAATTTGTGAAGAAAGAAAAGAGAAGAGCTGTTCATTTGAATGACACAGAATGGGAAATTAGATTAAATACTGCCAACATGTTTCATACTTTCCAAAGATCCTCACTTAGATAGGATTAGATGCCAATGGATTTGCTCGAGTTTAAGACTTTGCTGGAGCAGTCCCAAATTTGCTTCATGTAAGGTCTCTATAGAATTTAGAGCCATCTGTATTTCTTAATGATCAGCTAATATCCAGCTTAATAAGCTCCAAATTTCAAGTGTCTATTTAAACATCCTTGACTCCTCTTTAGATCTGGGAAGAGCAAAGGAATTTACAAAGTGCTAAAATATTATGATGCCCTAGATACTGGGAAATGTCAACATGCAGCATGATCTAGAATAATGGCTAATTTATACATGTTTATTGTAAAATGCCTTGAAATATTTTTATTCCTCTTCAACAAAGCTCCGTTTTCATTCTGGTTTTATCTGGAATTATATTCCTTTAGTACTGACTTCTTATTTGAGCCTAGCTTCTAAAATGTTTAGGATTTTATAATGTATTCTTAAAAAGTTTTGGGGTACCGTCTCAGTATAGCATATTCTGGAGAATTTATGAACTATAAGGATGGATTGAGGAAAAACCTATTTAGTGGTCATTAACTTTAATAATCTACACTAATTATGCCAAGAATAATTTCTATAAATATCTGAAGGATGCAGAGTATAATCAAATTGTGTTGAGAGTCCTTTTGTTCTTCATTCCATAGAAGCTCTGTTTTCCCTAATGTTTTTGCAATTACAGAAGATTGCCCAAACTAAACAATATTTATGTGTTGCAAGGTGACAAAGCAGACATCAGTGAATATAAGTAGAACATTCCTTTTGGCTAATGAAGAGAATTCATTGCATTAAGTTAGGTGCTCACCAGTACTGTCGATTATTTCTAGAAGCCGGAGATAAGAATCTTATGGAAGCATAAAGGATTCCAAAGATCCAAATCAGTCTTAAGCAAAAGGAACAATGCTAAATGTATATAATAATTTCATATTACACTACAGAGGCATAAGAGTAACCATGTCATAATAGTGTCATGAAAATGGTCATGTAGCCCAATGAGATAGAATGCAGAATCCAGACAAACCCACACAGCTACAGCCATCTATATTGACAACAATGCCCTAAGCATTTAATGTTCAACCTAAAACTTTGAAAGTAATAGGAAAAAATGGGGAAAACACCTCAAGATATAAGAACAGGACATGCTTTTCTAAATAGAACATTTATAGATCAGGAAGTAATAGCAAGGATTGACAGATGTGATTGAATCAGATAAATTCTCTTCATAGGAAACCATTGTCTTATGATAGTGAAGAGAGTCTACAGAATTGAAGAACATCTTGTCAGCTGTGATTATTATAAGGGATCAATATACAGAACATAGAAATAAGTGAAAAGCACCAAAGGAACAGATAATTGAATCAATAAATGTGAAAATGAATTGGATATTTCTCAAAATGGTAATACATACTTGAAACCATGTTCAATGCCATTACCAGCAAAGAAAATTAAAATAAAAACTACTTAAGAGATTTCATCTCACCATACACATAATGGCTATAATCAAGAAAGTATATATTGAAATATGGTGACACACTATACACTATGACTGGGAAAGAAAGTAAAGTTGTCTAGTAACTATAGAAATCAGATTAGAAGTTTGACAAAAAAAAATATAGAACTATTGTTTGATCCTATGATACTACTTCTAGATGTCTATATGAAGCATTCAAATTTGGCATACAAATAGAAATACATGTCCACCCATGCTTACTTATCACAGTACTATTCAAAAAGCCAACTGAATCATTTTATGTTCCATTAATAGATTCATAGACAAATAAAATATGATACATACTCATATACAGGGTTATCATGTAGCCGTGAAGAATGAAATTATGTCATTTTCAGGAAAATAGATGAAGTTGGAGATTATCATGTTAATCAAATTAGGCCAGACTCAGGAAGACAAATATCACATGCTTTTCCTAACAAAATCTAATTACTTATCTTTTTTTAAAGTAAAGACATAAAAGAAGAAGGAAGTAAATTTGAGAGGAAATCAATAAGTACGGGAGTTGAGAAGGGTTGGGTGGTGTGGATGTTTATGGTTTAAGTACATTGTTTACATGCAGGAAAACATAATAAAACTCAGCATTTTTTTTTAGTTTACCTGGAACTTGTTATATAGACCAGACTGGACTCAGTCTCACAGAGATCCATCTGTCTCTGCCTCCAGAGTCCTGAGATTAAAGGTGTGTGCCAACATACCCAACCAAATCTCATCATTTTTATAATTAAGTAAAGAAGCTACTGTTAAACAAAATGATATCATCCATATTAATTATTTTATCATTATGATGAAATATCTGAAAAACTCTTCAGGAAAAAAACATAGAAGTCAATGTTGTCCTCTGTCCCTTTGGCTCTGTGACATCAGCTCATGGGATTGTGCCATCCATATTCAATATACCACTTCATCTGTAAAGTAATCTTCTCTGGAACTCTTTCAAAGACATACCAAGGTGTGGATCTCACTGGTTTCCTCAGTGATTCTAAATCTATTCAAGCTAACAATGAAGGCTAATCATCCCAGAGTTTTAATACATATTTAATATAAAGGGAAGCATTAGTATATATAAAAATTCACTTGCAAATTATATGGTAGCTAAATAGTAGAGACTTGGTATATGGCCTTAGCAGAAATGTATGCCTTTGAACAAGGGTTTCCTACATGAATAATGGTATCTTAATTATAAGATGCTGGTTACCAAGGAAATCAGACTAAGTGGGTAAGTGGAGATGAAATTGTTGATAGTATACAAATTGACAATTTCTTAATATATTAATTTCTAGAATAATCTCTGATATTGCCTAACATTTTAAAATACAGACATACACATTGCTTTTCCTTTTGCAGTTATTAGCATATTTTTTCAGCATGATAGTTTTCTTTATAGTTTAGACCAGTCTTATCTTTCATAAACTAGGTGTTAAAGGCTTGGTCCCTAGTACATTCATGCTCTGAGGTAAGGCACTTATAAAGTCAGTGATAGTTACTTACAAGCCCTGACTTCATCAGTGGATTGAAATATTGATGGGTTCATAGTTAAATGCTCTATTGGGAAGTAATGGATACTAATGAGCTTTGGTCATATTGAAGGATTAACTTCTTTATGGCATGCCACTGTGGACTCTGCCTTTTCCCTATACTCTTCCTTCTTTGCTTTCTAGCCACTGTTTCCAACTTCCACCATGATGTTTTCCCTCTCTTAGGCCCAAAGATGGGGGCAAGTGACTATGGTTCTTCAGTTTATTTCACAGACATTTTTATCACAGTGCTGAAAAATAGACTAACATATACTTAAAATTTCATTGTTGATTATTGTTGTATATCTATCTAAATGCCTATCTATATACCTGTGAATCTATCTACCTATGGAACTAGCTACATACATAGCTCCTATATGAAAAAGGAGTCACCATTTATGTTTTTATGTAGTTTACATGTAAAGTATGTAAGCACGAGTGTACCACTAAACCCAAAAGACTTGTAGTTTCTCCTAAAAATAGGATTCTCACCCTCTGTTATATCCTACATTAAACATCACCCACCCAAAGTGAGGCACCAGTATAGTTCTTGAAATTTGGGGGAAAGTATTGGCTCACAAGCACTAAACATTAAGTGCTAGAAATTTCAGCAAATATTCTGAAGGAAAAGAATCAAAATCTCAGAAAAAGCAATGTTTTCCTATCTTAGCATAAATACTATGTCTAACCAAAAACAACAGTTGAGAAGCTTGGTGGCAGCATAGAGTCCCTCCTTCCCTCTTCCTATCCTTCGTTCTTTCCTTCGTGCACTCTTTCTAGCTCTGACTCTATCTTCCTTTTCTTATTTACTTCATTTTCCAAGATATCCAAAGTGAGGCAATTGTAGTTTCATTTCTCTCAGGCTTAGCTGATTTTTTTAGATGAGCTACCAAAGTTCAAACAAGTTCAAAACATGTTATCTCTCTAACTCAGGTCTGTTCTTATTTGCCAGTATTGCCAATTAACCCTGTCTCTTTTGTTAGTTTGACTGGGCTATAACAATCATCATTTGATCTGATTTCTTATTCCTAAGGTAAATAATATGTCTCTTCATCACTTCTGAATATTAGAACTTAGTAACAAACGATACACCAAGCAAAAATCGTCTCTGGAAAACATGCTTTCTAGCAGGTGACTTTTCTATTAATGTAGGATATATGGAGAATTTGATTATCATGTTTCTAATAACACTAATAAGAGTTGAAAATGTAATCATGATGAATATCAGATGAACTCTAGAATTCTGATCTAATGTGTAAAGAAGGCTTATTATTTCTATTGGAGATATTGACCTAATTTTATTTCAATTTTGATTCAAAGGATGATCTAATGAGGAATACAGCAGAGGTTCTGAAATATTTTCAATGACACATGCTTTTAGGTTATTTAATAGAGGTTTCAATAGTTCATTTCTGAAGAATCAATGGCAAGATCTGTAATAAATTTGAAGTGTAGCTCACAATCAAAATGCTGATTTACATACAGGAGTAACTTCAAAATTGAGAAACTCTTTCCATCACATCATCTCAGCTGAAAGTAAAGCTCAATATAGGCAAATGACAGACAACAGCCAAACTGCATTTTCCACTGAGTGGAATAAAGACAGCAAATATATTTATGCTCTGCATTTTATAACTTTTCCATTTTATCGTCCCTTTACCTTTTACATTAAATACTTTTTACTTAACTATGCCATGCATGATATGATAATAGCTATTTGAATTTAATTTCTCTTCTTCAGAATTCTAACATAGCAGTTAGAATGTTATAATGGCCAGTTCCCGTTAGTTGATAAGCTCTGTGTTGACCTGAGCTGCCTTCTTTGCTGACTCTATCCCCACAATCTGATTTCATTATTGTGAGAAAGCAAGGTTTTATGAATAGTTGTTGAATGAGTAGATGATCTAATGTTTGCAATAGAGAGTGGAGTAAGATAAATAATCTAAAAAGATGAAATTCAGAAGTCTAATGTTTAACATACAGTTATTAGGCTTAGGAAAATGATGCTTGGTAAAGACATTTAGAAAGAGATAGTATTAAGATAGACTGGAATTCCTTGAATTATTCAAGGACAGAAGCAGGTCAGAAACAAGGGCTTTCAAAGGATGGCATATAATTCTGATACCCAGGAGCCGTGTAGTCTATGGATATATCATTTGTATATGATTTTCAGCACTTAAGTATGATGACTGGCTTCCCAATCTCTTTTTCCTAAACTTCTTATTGCCTCTGCCTATGAATCTAACACATTTTCTCGAGTGCTTATGTAAAAAGGGGATATGTTTTTCATGAGAGTGTGTCTCTGGAATTTGATTCTGAGTAACTCAGGTCAAGTGTGGATAGTATAGCAGAACTTGTGTATACTGGCCTTTAACAAGCTTATAGTCTTAGCTTATAATTTCTTATGGTACTGAAAGGTGAAACAAAGCTTTAAAAGTAAATATAGATGCAGACACTAATGCAGATATGGATGAGGTAGTACAGATACAGATCTGATGGCACTGGAGAAATAGCAACAGCACCTGGAGGTTAGCTGCAAACATTTCTAGGATATGGTGAAAGAAACCTGGTTCAGAAGCAAAAGCTGAATATGTGACAGTCAAGTATAAAACTCTATTTTTCATCTTAGTTTTGATTGCACAATTAAATTGAATGGAAGAAATGGAGAAATCCCATATATAAGCATCTCCAACCCATGTTCAACCTCCTCATTATCAATACACATGGAAATGTGTAATACTCACATCTGTGTTATTATGAGAAAAGCACCAAGACCAAGGCAACTTATAAATGGAAGAGTTTATTGGCTTAAGATTCCAGATGGATTAGAGTCTATAATGGCCTGGGAGCCATGACAGCATAGGTGACTGGAGTGGCACAATGAGCAAGCACATCTTCAAGCAAGCACAGAAAGCAGAGCAAGACTAGAAATTTCCAGTGGGTGAACTTGCACTGAAGGATGTCTGGGTACAAATGCTTGACTGGATAGGACCTAACATATATGACAGAATGCATGAGATCTGGTTGGGGGAGGATGGGGCCGTGGGTAGAGCAAGAAGTCTAAATTGTATTAAGCACTATTGTATAAAATGCACAAAGAAACAATAAAATATATTTTTAAAGCGGCTAGATCATGGCAAAGGAAAAGCCATAGAGTGAAAATACAAACCATGTAATGAAAGAAAATGTACAGAATATATTCAAACCTTAGAACTTCAGCAGCAAAAATTCAAAGTGCATTTTCCAAAGGAATTGTAAAGGGAAAATAGATACTTGAAAAATGTACCTGAAAAAATATTCTTTATTGAAATGCAAATCAAAAAGGTGTTTTAAAAAGAAAAAAAGAAATTGACAAGACTTAAGAACTCTCAAAGCCCACCCCCAGTGACATGCTTCCTCCAGCAACTCTGTACCTCCTAAAACTTCCCAAAACAGCACAACCAACTGGTGACAATCATGTCCAAATAGTTGGAGCCTGTGGGGAACATTCTCATTCAAACCAACACACCACAGCAGAATGATGTAATTACTAATATTATTGATTCGACACTGACAACCCACATATCACCGAAAGTCTAAAACTTCTGTCAGAATTCAATCCTGGTTTTGAATATTCTGAGTCTGATGAGCTACACAAGGGGATGTTCCTAGTTTTGCAGGATCATAGAGAGTATTACAATAACTTGAGAACCTTTCTTTTGCGGCATCTTCATTCACTTCCTCTCCACCCATCTACTGTATAATTTTTAGAAATAGTTGGCAAGGATCAATTATTTTAAAAAACATGTAGATATAAGGGACATTGAGTTCAAATGTTTTTGCAAAAATTATCTTTTACCCTTGCGAGCATTCTATAAGGCAGGTTTCATTATAATCCCTACTTATACATATAGAAATTGAAGAATCAAGTGTCTTTCTAAAATGAAAAAGTACAGAGCCAGGATTTGAACTTCAAGGTTATTCTCAGAATATCCTCTCAATATTATAATGGAAAGCTGATAATTCTAATAATTAAAAAACTAAACTTCAGTACTTGAGAATTAGCAAAATAAATTACATTATATTCAAAAAATGAAACATTAAGCTTCCACAAAAAAATATATTGTACAATGCTTAAGTATGAGGTAAAATATCTCCCGTTACATTAAAAGTAGTATATAAGGGGCTGGAGAGATGGCTCAGAGGCTAAGAGCACTGACTGCTCTGGCAGAGGACCAGGGTTCCATTGCCAGCACCCTCATGGCAACTACGAACCATCCTTAACTCCAGTTCCAGGGGAATCCAAAGCCCTCTTCTGACCTCTGCAGCATTGCACAACATGGGTGCACTCA
>NW_008338715.1:6894627-6921988 GCF_000622305.1 Nannospalax galili | reverse complement strand
AACGCAAATGATGGAATGCATAAATTCCAGCGGGGTGCTATAGGAGGGTGCCAATGGGGAAAGGGATATAAAGATAATTAAGATATTCTGTATGAAATGCACAAAAATTCAATTAAAATTTTACATAAAATAAAAATAATAAAGAAAATATTTTTTAAAAAGTATATAAAAAGTTTATGTTCACATATTATATGATCAATTATCTGGACGTTGCATTTGGAATAGAATATCAACTGATTATCTTTTTAAGACTGTATTGCTAAAATTTGAAAACAAACATGGGTATATTTTCTGCAATTTTGAATTTGGTATGAAATCACATTTAATTATTCAAATAAAATTATAGGTAACCACTCATGAGCTCTCAGAGTTTGCATCTTACTGAGCTAAAATATATGTACAAAAAATAATGCAATGCGAAAGCTTAGATGCTGTTGTAAGCACAAACCATCAATATTTGCAGATGAGAAAACAGTAAAAATCAGGAAGACAAGTAGAGAACAGCAGCAACAACACAAGCATATTGTGTGTGTTATTTTCCAGTGATGTTATTATAAGTTTCAGCAACTTAAAGGGATTAAAATAACTGATACTACCTGCTGGTTGTGTATGTCAGGAATCTGGCATGGCATTGAAGTCAGGGCTTCAGGGGAAGATTCTCCACAGTGTTTCCCAGCTTCAGCTGCCTCCAGCCTACATTGATTTGGAGTTTCCCAACTCTGTGCCTGCCTCTGTCTACTCTTGGCCTCTATTCTGTATGTCCTTTAGGCCCCAATATCTCCTCTTCATTCATATTTTAAGAAGACCAGACTTTGGGCTTAGAATGTACTCTGTATCCAGGAAAATGTCATTTGGGAAGTTTTAATCTTCATGTGAACTGTAAGAACTCATTAACAAATGGTTACCCTTTGTTTAATTTTATTTTTTTAACTATGAGTTACAGCTTGTTCATCATTTTGGAGTCAACTGTTACATTCATGGCATTATTTTCTTTAAAGTCTTTACATCCACTGAACCCTACATCTCCAACTTTCCTTTCCCAATGTCTGCAGAGCTAATGTGTTCACCTCTTTCAAGTGTTTGTTCAAATATCATTACATTTTTAAGGCTTTCCATTAACATTCCACCTAGGATTACAATTTTTGCAATAGGTTTATTTCCAATTATTCTTGACTCTAATACCATAGGAGTTAATTATGCATGATTATATCATGAGTAAATACAAATAAGAACATATGCCTAAATACTATTAGAGCAGCTATTCCATTTTTTTTTCTATTTACTCTTAACATGGAATTAAAATGCTGTAAGTTCTCAATAACTTTTTGAATAAATGAAGACTCATATTAATCCTTTTTATTAGTCATTTCACTCACTGAGATACTTCCATGGAATTCATAGTATTTTAATGGAAATATTAGATAAACCTCCATGAAACAGTGAGAACAGTTATATCCATTATAATTATAAAACTCTTTATCTAAAACAATAAACATCTGCTGATCTCAGTTCCTGTACATATTCTTTTTCTTCATGATATTAGTGTTCAGAATTATAGTGTGTTTGTTATTCACTCAGAATCTTTTTGACAATTCTATTTATGTATGCTGAATGATAGAATGGATTTTTTCCCCACTGCATAACTAAAAACTACGTCTAGTACAATGCATGGTATTTTCTAAATATCAACTACTCATTCAATTCATGAATAAAGAGATTGATTATAATGAATAAAATTTTAATTTGTAAACTCAAATAAGGATATATTATCTTTTTAGAAATATTTAAATAATGAATATCTCAATATCATCCTGTTACAATGTCAATTAATCATAAAGAAAATATCCCGGCAAGGCAACAAAATATTCAAATGAGTATATGAATGAGAAAAGTAATTCAAGCTTTACTTCAAAGGAATTACTAGAGAAATACAGAAAGGCATGGAGTCATGGCAGGAAGGTAGATAGAGGCTAGATACTTTAGTCAATTTTGTACAGTGGAAAAAATGAATGAATGGTGTATGCATATATACTCAAAGAGAGAATTATGAGAAATTGTTTTACAATATTATTGATGCTAAGATTTTTAATTGGTAAATTAAATTTTGTAGAGTGAGTCTGAGTTTAAATATAAATAACAGAGAAGCTATGGGAATAAAAAAAGTTGCCAGTATTTGTGCAGGGTTTGTAGGTTAGAAGCAGAGTGTTTCTCTAGTGTCTTTCTTACTTTTCTAGTTTCTGTGATTAAATACACAATAAAAGCAACATAAGGAATAATTTGGCCTCATAGTTACAGGTATAGTCCATCATGTTGAGGAAATTAAGAAAGAAGGCGTTTGTAACTGCTGGTCATGTTTCATCTATGATCAGGAAACAGAGAGGCATGAGAGTTTGTGTTCAATTCTTTCCCATTTTTGTATATAATTAGGATTCCATCCTGGGGAATGCTACCACCCACAATGGGTGGATCTTCCTATTTTAATTAATCAGGATATTCCCCCACAGGCATGCTCATGTTTCTTGTCCCAGATGATTCTAGATCTCATCAAACTGACAGTTGAGATTAACCATCACAATTCCACCCCTTGTCATCTTGACACACAAACACATCACTTAAAATTGAAAGCAAAACATTTCACACCTTGTCACCAATGTCTTGTGATTATTTCATAATACAAAATAGAATTTAAGTTCTAAAGTCCACATAGCCTTAATCAATTTCGACAGTTTAAAAGTCCAAAGCCCACATCTCATCTGAGATTAAGGTAATTTTTAATTTTGAGCCCCAATAAAATAAAATGTAAAAAACCATGTTACCAACCTCAAAAATATGACACAGCGTAAACATTTTCATTTAAAAATGGAAGAATCCAGGTATAGTGGGGAATGATCAAACTAAACCAAGATCAATTTCAGCAGGACAAACACCAAATCCTGCAGAATCATGTCCTACTTCTTGGATTCATAAGAAAATTTGGTGTACTTCAAAGGGCTTGGGTAGCCACACCCCTCGAGTTATATCAACTACAGCACACATAGCCTGTCTCTTAGCTAGTTACCATTCCGTGTCCACAGCTTTTTATTGGTGAATGTCCCATAGTCCTGGCATTTCCTAGGGTTTCACTGCAACCTAACCTTTACCTCCACATCTTCATTCAATGGACTCGCAGGGCCTCCTTGCAGCGACTCTGACCCTACCATATGTTGCCTGGTTTCAGCTACATTCTGAAAATTTTGAGCAAGCCTGAATAATCTTGCATCATCCATAGCTGCAAAACCAATACCACATGGATGACAGTGCCATGTTCTGATGCCACTTGAGATACAGCCTCGCCCCCTTGGATCATAATTGTTTCACCTTCTCTGTGTTGATCCAGCGCAACAATTCTCTGTGCTGTTGGCTTTGAAGAACTGGCAATTCTTTCACTTTAGGTTTTCTTCCTTCAAATGTGTTTGGATGTTCACAATCTGGAGCCTCTGATGGGTAGGTTTTTACTTAGGATATCTTTGCTACTGTCCCAGAGCAGCACAGGAGGTTTCTCCTCAGTGTTGCTATAGTATATCTGCCTTCTCTAACAATTATACCTGCCTTCTCAGCACCAAATCCAAATGATGTCTTATCTTGAAATGTTGTCTTGTAAAAGAATTAGTCCATTATTTCTAAACGTAGGTTCACAGAAATTTTCAAGACACATGAGAAATGATACCAGATTCCTGTTGAAAATATCACACATGACTAGCCCCTAGCCCAGGTCCTGTTAGAGTCCTTGTTTGTCCCTGAAACCGCATCAGTCTGACCTCCACTATATGAATTTTTCTCAGTATTTTTGTCTTCTAAACTTTCACCAGCTTCCTGCTTAGCTTTCTGGTCCTGTGATAAAAGGCTGACCACAAACAACTTACACCAGTGTCTTAGTTTTCTGTTCCTGTGATAAAACACTGACCACAAACCAACTGGAGAAGGAAAGGGTTTACTTCAAGTCACAACATACAGTTCATGCTTGAGGGAAACAAAAGCAGACACGAAAGGCAAGAACCTGGAGGTGGGAACCAAAGCAGACAGAACGGAGGAACTCTGCTTCTGTCTTGCTCCCTCGGCTTGCTCACCTCATTTACCTACCCAGCGATGACACTATCTAAAATTGGGCTGAACCCTTCCACATCAATTAGAAATCAAGAGAATTCCTCACAGAAATGGCCACAGACCATTTGTCTGCGGTTCATGTTCCTTCCCATTGTGCACCGGATTTTAATCATATGCATGCCCACTCATACATATGCATATGATTGTAAGAAGGGAATTCTCCCTAAAAGTTCACTTTGAACACACCGTTTCCCTTATTTCTCATTCACCACAAACACTTCATCCTAGACAGGCCTTCCTTATCTCCCTGGACATAAGAATAGAATCTGTCTAAATTTGATGGTCATTAGGAGGAGAAGAAAACTATATTGTAATTCAGAATGGTGTGTGAATGCAGCTCTATGTGAGGGGGTCTTAGCTTGCCCTTAGATAGCGACATTCAAGGAGGAATCTGTGTGCAGATTATTTGCTGGTAAGTTTCCTATGCTTCCACACGTATTCATAGAAAAGAAGTTCAGGTACCGTCCAAGCCTACCGGATCCCACTTCAGAGTACAAGTTTTCCAGCTGCTGTATTCAAATACTCAACAAAATCAGATTACAAAGGATTTATTTTGACTCACATTGCAAGGTACAGTTAATGGTAATGAAGAAATCAAAGAAGCAAGAATTTGAAGCAGCTAGTAATATGTCACTTAGAGTTAAGAAGGAGAGAGAGAGAGAGAGAGAGAGAGAGAGAGAGAGAGAGAGAGCTTGTGTTCATCTTATTTTTTTTTATAAAATCCAGGATTCTAATCCAGGAGCTACCAACCCTTGACTGGGTCTCCCCACTGTAGTTAACTTAATCAAAATAGCCCTCACAGACATGCCCACCTTGCCTCAGGTGATTTTATAATCAAGATGACAACTGATGATCCTTACACCTAATACAGGTAAGGCCTTAGGTTCAGTTCTCACATGCCAAACAAGCTAAAGGTTACCAGTATCAGGATCCAAGAATATTCTGAAGAGGAAATAAACCAATGCATTGGCTCAGAATTAGGTAGGAGGAATATTCTGTTAACCTAGGAAATTTCAATTCTTCTACCTATTAGATGAGACTTATTCACACTAGGAATACAAATGTTAGTCTTATTTAAAACTCACAATGACATCTCAGGAAGGAAAATTACCCAATGTCTTGGTATTTCAGGGTATAGTTAAGTTTATATATAAAGTTTATCTAGTTAGTAGCAAATGATAGTAAAGCTAATGACTGGAGATCATGGGAATGAAGGAGAAATTACTGAAATGAAAATAGTCTATATTTTCTTGAGGGGGGGGTCAATGAAAATTAATGATCAATTTTAAAAAAGTGCAAGGGAGGTAATTACATTACTTTAAATAGAAATTTGGGAGGGTGCTGAAGATGCATGATGGTAATTATTTTTAACAAATGAAAATTGTTTAAATGATTTGAGATATAAAATTATAGAAGTCTCATCATGGGATTAGCTATATGAGAAACTTAAATTTTTGACTATTGATAGGAAAAAAACACATGCCATTTGTTTGCATAAATCAGAGAAATAGCCTGATTCACACATTAGCAATGAATTGAAAAGAAGACAAAAAATGAATTAGCTAGATGTTAAATGATTCCATGCATGGTCTGTGAGCAAGCAATTTTCAGTGAGTTTAATATGCTGTGAAATTTTGCATAGGTATATTACCAGGAGATATCTATTATTTATAATTAACTCCTTCATCCAATATGTTAATCATAGAACAATTTAAAACATGGTTAGTATTAATTAAAATACATTATTAATACCTTGGGAATAGTTATTTCTAGAAATAATATCTGTTTTCTTTTCTTCCTTAAAATGTAGCACAGAATAAACTTCCAGTAATAAGTAAAATAATAAAGTTCAACCTACTAAAATTACTTCATGTTATATAATATACACTTTTCCTTGAGTTGATAAACTCACTCAGTGGTTGATGCAATGTGAATATCCTTAGTGGGCACATCAAGGAAAAATTGAAGTTACATAATGGCTTCATAGTTTTTAAGATATGATCATGGATTAAAACAATCATAAATAATGGAAGTTTGGATGAAACTGAATGCCTCCTTCTGCTTCCATGTCTCTGATATAATCAAGAGAAATTGCCATAGAGGAATAACTTAGTCAATTCGAAGGATCCTGTGAAACTTACCGATTTCAATTGTATCCAAGGCTATTGTTGATGAAAATGAAACTAGATACCATTGGAAAAGACCATTTATGCTCTCTTTTGCCAAAGGGCACATATAGAACTATTTTTTACATTAATCTGAGATTTCTAGTAGATTATGCCAACATAAATATTGGAAATAATAGAATTTGAATATAAAAATTTCATATGTCTGTAAGAATGTCATTTTGGAAAGTGAAAGTGTGTAGTTCAATGTGTAGTATAATACTGAAGATAAAGGCCAAATTAGTTTAATTTATTTTAGGTACTAGAGATTAAACTCTGGTTCTTATGCCTATTAAGCAAGCATTCTGCCACTGCGCTTCACACCCAGCTCTTCAGTGTCCTAAGTAAGAACTTTCAATTCCAAAATGCCATGAGGATCCTCCCCTGTTTTCTGTGTCTCTAAAACTTGACTTTATATTAGGCCACTCTTCCCTTAGAGTCTTGATCCTGCTCTCTGCTGAGATATATTCTTTCTGTCATTCTTTCTTCTCCCCAATACTGGTCCCTAATATACAGCAAGGTAATGAACATGCTAATAATTCGGATTTTTTTCAATAGTTTATAGTGGTGGACTTCGGAGCAGATGCACACTAGCTTTCTTGTGAAAAGAGTCAAGGCATTATACTCTTATGATACATTTGGTGCCATAACTCTTCATTGCATTATTTTTATGCTTCATCTCATTTCAATTCTGATATAAAGAAATATATACATTTTTAGAAACTTTTATTAAGCTGAAATGTCATTTACATATAGTTTAGGAACAACGATAAATGAAATAGATGGACCTGTAAATGTGTGGAGATATTATTACAAATTGATATTTTTGAAATTTCAGCTCATTTCTGAAAAGTAATGCCTTGCTTGAAATAGTTTGAAGTGGGAATATTGTCAGAAATACTTAATAGAGGAAATAACCTTCTGAAGGGTTGAAAAATAAAGATTCATGTGATAGAGTTTTGACTTTCAAAACAGTACATTTTGCTTTCAAAATCTATTTTATTGAATCTTATTAGGGTATTAGTGATAATATATTGTTATCTTTCTCATCTTGCCAAATGTGCCAGGGGTGGAACCATTATATTCTGTACTATGTGTATATATTTGCACAAGGCAATATTTCTGATGAAAAATCACATGAAATGTAAGCCTATAGTGTGTATTTTCAACATCTAGGTGGTGTTAATACTTTCTTATTAAAGGTAAACCGCAGTGAGAACATTGTCTCGGCCAAGATTACAGTTTTCAGGCTTCCAAATGTCACTTAATATATTCTTAAAAATGTCTATTGAAAAGATTTGAAATTGTGCAAAGTATTATAAAAGAAACATGATATGGTTTTCAGCCTCAAGGACCAAGCCACTTATATTTCATATGAGAGAAGCATAATCCATAAGCAGCATATGTTTTTATGTAACACTTTCTTAGTGCATACCACTGAAGTAAAAATGCAACATAGACCATTTTAAATACTTGAAAGGTTTGACACTTTAATAAATACCCATTGAAACTCACCACGTCGGGGTGTTTAAGAATGCTTCCCATGGTTCTTCCAGAGGACAGGAGTTAGGTTTCCAACACCCAAGTCAGACAATTTCAATCACCTGTTACTCCAGCTTCAGGTGATCTGAAACCCTCTTCTGGCTTCCATTGTCACCCACACGCATGAGTGCATACACACAGAGACAAAATTACAACACATGAATTAAAACAAAAATATTTTCTAGCCAGACATGTTGGCATATGTTTTCTATCCTGGCACTTGGGAGGGAGAGGCAGGAAGACTTCTGTGAGTTACAGGACAACAGGGCTGCATAGTGAGAACCCGTCTCAAACAATATTTTCTAATATTTTAGAAGAATGAAGAATTATATATATTGATGATTACTATAAATAAGCTATACCATAAATAGATTCATATATCTTATTTTATTATTAAAATACTTTTAATCCCTATGCTTTCATTATGAGTCTTTAAAAATCATTAGAAATTGAACATATCCAACTGTTTCATTCTTAGGAAGATAAAATCATATCATTTTAGGACTATGAATTGTTTCATTTATTCTCTGACAAACTCCTATGAAGTACTTTTTTAAAAATATGTCACAAACTGAAATTATGAGTGAAACATTATCTGAAATACATTTGGTGAATGATACTCTAGGACATTCTTCTTCATTGGCTGCTCTTGCAGAGGACCCAGATTCAATTCCCAGCACCCACATAGCGGCTAACAACCTTCTTTAACTCTAGTTCCAGGGGGTTCAATGCCTTCTTCTGACAATGTGGGCATTGCATAACATGGGTGCACCGACACACATGCAATGTACTTATACATGTGAAACAAAAATAATAAGTAAAATATTTAAAAAAGAAAATAAATATTAGATGTGTGAATTTTTAGAAAAATTCTTGCACTTCTATGATTATACCAAGAATTTAGCTTGCATTTTATCTAATAATACCTGGAAAATCATAGAAAACAATTTATTTGAATTCCCAGGATATAAACTAGCAATAGGTTGTTCTGTCAAAGTGAGACAGACTGGTGAACTCTTATCTCTCTTAGCACTAATAAGCATTGTTAAAATTTGTTACAAAGCTCTTAGTTTTAATGACAGTTCTTAATTTTACATTGAAAACATTCCTATCAATTTTCATTTTCGTGTAATTAAACCAAGACTTTTAGGATGGGGGCAATTTGACTCCCTAATTAGTAGTTACAAAACTCACTATTGCTGCCCAAGCTGCCTTGATCAAAAGGGCTATTAGTCAAACAGAAAGCTAGACTACTTTTAGGCCAGCAACAAGCATCTTGGACATTCCACAGACACTCTTAGACACAAAAGGTTGCAGCTGATTACCCAGCTCTTACTGGCCCAGCTTGGATGGTTAATACCAACTGTTGTTATCAATAGTCTTTGATGAATCAATTCCACTTTGGCTGTAGGGGGAGCTTTTCTCTTGGTATAAAGACTACTATTATATATCTGGTGACAAGGCCCTTATTGTTCCAAAAAAAATGACAGTAAATGATTCAAATGCTCCCTTTTCAGGTTATATAAGCAAGCCAATAAGTAGACTGCTCAAGATCAGTCAGTGAGTTGGCTGGAAGACATTGTCCTATGCTACCTACTCTGGTATTGTAATATCAAGTATTATATATACTTCTCTCCTGTAGTCTTTCCTTGCCTTGTGTTGGTGGTGTGGGCTGATCTGGTCACTTGATATGAAAGCAGCAGAGACAGGACAGTTTGAAAGTGAGGTCTGGGTATTTGTGCTGGAGGTGGTGTGTTTTCTTGACAGCTAGATGAAGCTGTGCCTTGGGTAGTGAAAACAGACTCACAATGGCTTGATGGCCGGACCACATTTTGACAGGTGAAGATTACATGGGTGCTGCACAGACCTGATTTCACAGATGTTGTGCATGCCTCCTGCTGACAGATGAAGATCTTTCAGGTATGTGCAGACCTGATCTCCTAAAATCTCTATGCACTGCCTGATGATTTAGCAGCTAAAGATCTCATGGACATCATGAGAATGAGACACTACCTATACTTTCCTTCCATTTATTACCACGTAGCTTTTGAGCACTGATTCTTGGCTCCTGAACAAAACTGCTTTTGAACAGTAACAGGTCCCAAGCTCAAATCCCAGGATTACCAGAATAGAATACAGATCACAGAGTGTTGAAGAAGTACTGGAGTAGAGCTAGTTGAAGAAGTAGCCTTTTGGTAGAGACCTAGGACCCATCTACCAGCAATACCCCCTGATCTGAATCCTCCCACTGGGCCAGTGTTCTGTATCGCAATGAACCATCCACTAATTCCCCCAGCAACCCCATATACGTATCACAATCACACAACCGTGAGAGGTGATACCTGCACCTGAGTAATTCTGGTCTTAATTAGTTCCCAGGTCCTGATCAGTATCTGACTGCCCAGGTTCCCAAGTAGTATCAAGTGTCCATGCTATGTGCTGACTTCTGAATGTTATACCAAAGAGACTGATAGCCATTTACAACTGAAGGACTAACCAACTGAACAGTTTGAGCGTGGTGAGGGCAGGACAAAGAAGCAGACAGAAGATAATGAGCTGAAAGAGCGGAGAGCAAGGAAGCTGAGAAGAGACACCATAGCCGCTGGTGACCAGAAGATTTTCAGAAAGCAGTTAGGTCTGCAGAGACAAGAGTGTCATACCCCAGAGTGAGAGTTACAAGATAAGAGCCCAGAGTTCTGATAACTGGAACCTACACAGCGACTCTGATACTAGAGGGTTCCACTTACCAGTACTCCAGTACTGTTGCCTGCCTACTGCAGGACATGAGATGCTATCAAAGGGTAATAGAAGCAAAATTTGCCAGAAACCAGGCTTTGAAATATGCCTAGTCACAATTTCTATTCAGCAAGGGCAATAGAATCTGCATCCAGCTGATTGATAAGCAAAGTGCATGTAAAAATAAGTTGTGGAATTTGAAAAGTATTTGTGCATGCATTTTAGAATTTAAGGTCACATATTTCTTCTTCTTTTTTTAGTTTTCATGTTAGATCCAAATAATATTCTGAACACATCTTTCTTATTGCTTTACCCCCGCCCCCCGGTGTGGCTTAGCTCAAGATGTTTCTGGTTATCCTTGGTGGCACAAGCTTTAATAAAATACCTAGTCAAATCATCACACTTCCAAGAATATACAGGATATGAATATCTTCCATATCCTTTCTCTGGTCCATCTTCATGCAAGTCACCACCATCTCTTATGCGTTTTTGTGCTAATATCCACACTTGTCCATCTTCTTAACACTTTACTCTCAGTTTACCAATCAATTTTCTAGTATTCCTTTTGCCCTAATCATGTAAAACATCATCACACACAAGAAAAGTTCTTAGAGGGCTGGTCTTTGATAGCTTTTGTTTTGCTTGGTATTTAGCAGCAGGAAGCAGGTAGTAATACAGGACAGGATAAGGAGGTACCCCTTGGTGTTAGAATCTTCCTATAGGCCCTGAGTATCAAGACCCTTATCATTACAAGTCTTAACAGTTTTTGAGTATGTCTAGGGCTTTGGGGTTCCTAAGCCCCTAACTATAGCAGTTGTTACAGCTTCCAGATAGACCAATGGAACTGTGAGTCCTCGGCACTTGCCAGCAATCAGTTTAAGAGTTCACGTGTAGGCCTACTTTAAACTTTCTTGCAGCCTTTGCCCTTGAGCCTGAGACCCATGGCCCTAAAGACATTAAGAGCACTCTGGAACTCTTTCAATTACCAAGACATACAATTCCTCTTCTTTGATTCTTTCCTGCTTCTGTTTTCTTCAGGTCCCTGTACTCTTGTGCTGTCTCCTCATGCCTGCTGCACTGTTCAGCTGCTTCTACTTCATCTATCAAATAGCCGCTGCCTTATCCCCCTTTGAAGCTCATCCTGGTGATTACTCAGCTGTCTTTGTCACTGTCCCCCCAGTGTCACTGCCATTGCCACCCATCTGTTGCCTGTGCTGCTGATACTTCATGTTATCAGCTTATTTTGTGCTTCTAAAAGAAGGCAAAATAAAAGACAATCCAAGAGAAGGCTTGTACTGGTCATGATTCTGTAGAGGAGGAACAGGGGAGTTTCTCTCAGCTGATTCACTAGGTGTCCTCCAGAGAGGGCTTATATAGAATGAGAAAGGTTTCCAGATCAATCACAGCATTACCTCTTTAGGATCATTGAAGCAACCCCTCTGTTAGGTCATCAAGAAAGTGCTCACCCTCTGGCCTATGTGGAAAAGGTTGCAGGGTCCCCTTTGTTCACTGTGGCTTGTGAGGGCAGAAAGTCTGGTGCAACTCTGTGTGAGTGTATCTTTCACCCTCCATTAAAGAAACTTCTTTTTGCAAAAGATGGAGACATTACTGAGTTCTATTACTAGTCAAATGTAAGAGAACAAGTATCTATGAGATTCTTAACCCTAAGTAACACATCTTCAATGTAACCTCTACACATAGCATGAATGCATCTCCCAACTTTCACCAGAGAAGTTTCCTATTGTAGCAGATGGTAATTAACACAGAGTCCCACAATTAGCCAATGTACAGAGAACAGGAGGCTTAAGGGTACTTATTCCTTAATAGGATACATATATAAAACCTCTGCTTCCCATGGCTCAGGGATCATTAGGGGAGAAGAGGCAGAAAGAGTGTAAGAGCCAGAAGTTGACCACAAGGAAACAGAGTTTTCCAGAAAGCTAATCATTTACTCATATGAACTCACAGAAAGTTCAAATAAGAAAAAAAAAGCCCAGTATAGACCTGGGGATGATTATACCTAAATATTCACATTAATGCGAATTCCTATCACTTCTTATCACTGGAAAAAATCCCTGAGATAACTAAATTAAAATGAGCATTTATTTTGCTTCATTATTAAATATTTTTTAGGTCATGGTCACTTATCTATCATGAGGCACAAAATCACAGAAGGAATCACATAGTAAACATGGTAAAAATCTCTTGGTGGGCAAGAGAGAAAAAGAGAGAACAAGAAAAGAAAGGGAGTCAATGGCTTTATGTTGTCTTGAAAAGCATGTCTCAAGTAGACTGTTCACACCATCTAGGCCAGATCTCCCCAACCTCTTTTAAAATATGAAATCATCCATGGACTATATCAATTACCTTCCAGCTCTGAACATTGTTTAATTTGAGGCCAATCATTTAATACATGAACTTTACAGGGGTATAATTCAAGATAAATTAATAGTGAATTTTCTGCTGTCTACCAAAGTCTCCTTAATTTTTAATATTAAGTTTAATATTAAGTTACAGGCTTTCATAATGCTAATTTTTCTTATTTTTTTCAATGATTGGTCACTTCTTTAGATTTTCCTTTCATCTATTCATTTTGTTAGTTATTGTTTCTGGCAATCAATTACAATTCTAAATATTTTCTAAATATTTTCATAACTGGAGGATAAAATTTATTTTCCTGCATGTTAGGTTGATTTTTTAAGTTTGAGGAAATAAAGTTTTGGTTTTATTTTTAAACTGAAAAAGTCTATCAGGAATATTCTAATTTTAAGATATATAAAACAGCAGAAAATAAACTACAAAGAAAAGTTTTATTATCAGGTAAAAAATAGTTTAATCATAGTAATCACGAAACAGAAATATAACCAAACAGAAATTTATACCTCAAATGTAATTATCTCATTTTCTCTCCAAAGGAAGAGGGATTTTTGTGAGTTTTAAACAACAAGAAGTCGAAACAGTACTACATTGCTCTTCTAATGCTACTTAGGTTTAAAAGAAAGTATGTTTAGAAGGAAATGAATTTGAGATGTACATTCTTCTCAATCACGAAACAGAAATATAACCAAACAGAAATTTATACCTCAAATGTAATTATCTCATTTTCTCTCCAAAGGAAGAGGGATTTTTGTGAGTTTTAAACAACAAGAAGTCGAAACAGTACTACATTGCTCTTCTAATGCTACTTAGGTTTAAAAGAAAGTATGTTTAGAAGGAAATGAATTTGAGATGTACATTCTTCTCAACTTTTGGCCTGAACAAGTTTAAAATTTATCTATCAGTTGACAAATTAAATTTGTGTTATATCTCAGTTAAATCCAAGTTAGTTACAGAAAGGGACTAGAAAATCCACAATATTTGACACTAAAATTTATATAACAAAATAGAATAGACTAAAGGACAGTGTAAAAAGCTGCTGGACAAAGTAATAATGGGCAGAGCAATAATACTTTATTCTGGGTCTGTTTATTTAATGCTTGTTATGAAGCTAGTCATCAGAAGGTTATATTTAAAATATGAGAAATTACCTACCTGTAAATACTTATAAATGTTTTATATTCTTGGAATAATTTAAGCAAATTTTAATTGGCTGACGTGTTATGTTCAGAGTATAAAACAATTACCTTGACTGTTTGGAAAATGTGAATGGAGGAAACAGATTAACAGGTCAGGGTCATTCACTGATATATGTTAGACTTCATATAGTAAGTACCAAAAATAGATTGCGTATTGAACATCATTCACTGACTACCAGGGAGATAAGAACATTAGTTCAGAAAAATGTAAAAGCAAACAAGCTTCATGCATCAACTCTTCACTTACTATAGTTGGCAGTTTTCTCTGTGCTCTAACAATCTCAGACAGTCCCTTCCTCCATGGCTTGTCTCTAATTTCTTGCACTGTACCAGTCAAGCTAAGCAGTCTTCTGTGCCTTGTGCTGGAGCTGCTTCTGCCACGCTGGCTCTTTTTCCTCTCTGACTGGCTTTGATTTCCCTGGTTACATGAATCCCCATCTGCCTCCTTTTCCGGTGGCGAAGTGGCCCTGCCTGTATTCTTGCATTTTGTCATCTTTCTAGTTTTTGCTGTTGTTTTAACTGTATTTTAAACATGTAGCAAAGTTGATTGAAAACTGAAGAAATGTCTAGTACTTATTTAGATTTTTCCCCCCAGGGAACAGTTAGTCTTTGCCACCAACTAAACTGTTTTAAATTGAGGTTCAGAAACTCTTGCAATATGTTTCAAATAACCAAAATGGAAATTCCAAGCAAACTGTTGCCCGTGTTTAGCCTTGTGATTTAAAGACAGCTGGTAGAGATAAGTACTAACATAAATCTTATCTGAGTTTCTCAAACCCTGCACATGATTTGTGAATCCTTTCTTGCTTTTGCTATTTAAACATAGCTATAGCAAAAAAGACACAATTTGATTTAGAGGGTGAAGGTCCAATGTCTTCACTCATTTGCAATTGGTAGAAAAGAATCCTCTTGCCTTTTGAGGTGAAGACAATAAAGCTAAGGAAAACTGTCCAAATCCTGGAATGTTTCAGTGCTAGGATATATGCATCGCATCACACACAGCATTCACATTAGGTCCTTTTCATCTGTTGTGCATATTAAACCTGTAGCTGGCAGGCTTCATACATTCCAGGATAACTATGAACAGAGCCCAGTACATTCATAGAAGTCAGGATTCTGACACAGTGGTAAAAGGCTACACACCCTGAAACATATGCTCTATCACCACTAAAAGTCCACCCTCACTGTTGTTTAACATTCTGTTACAGTACCATGTTTTTAAATCAACACTAATTGCTAGTCTTCCTTAATTGAAATTTTTTTTTTTTTGGTCTTTTTGGGACAGGGTCTCCCTGTAGCCTCAGCTGACCTGGAACTCACTATGCAGACCAGACTGGCCTCAATCTCACAGAGTTCTGCTTGCCTCATCCCCCTGAGTGCTGGAACTAAAGGCATGCATCACCATGCCAGGCTCCATTATTGAAATCTTATTTGACTTGGGATTAATTGTCATTTTTGTCATTAGCTTTAAACTTTAAGGGCTATGCCATCTCTCAGCCTAGCTTGGGATTAATTGTTGCCTACTACTTATGCCCCACTTCATCTTTAGGTTGTAGTTCAGTTCCTGAATTTAATCTTGCAATGTCCCACTTGAAGAAAAAAGTATTAATTCAACATTTTGCTTTATAAGTGTCTTTCTTAGCATTTCACAACTTCCTGTTGAACTTATGCCAGTTACAACCACAGTTAAAGTCATTTGGTTCACTATTTTGTCAGTTGTGTGTTCACAGTTCTGCTGATATACCATCATAATATTACTAACTGTGGTATCTAAATTTCATGTTCATTTCTGCTTTTGTTACTTTGCTATATCATGTAGTAAAAAGAGGTTCTGAATAACCTAATACCTATATTATTTACCCCCCCACCACCTATAGTGTCTCAATTATTTCTGAGGGAAGACATGTGTTTATTTAAGTGAACATATTTACCAATACAAATTATCAACTGGGATTTAGATATCACTAACCAATTCTATTTCTTGGGTTAATTTATTTTCCACTTTCCACAGCATGTAATAAATCCCTTTCAACTACTATCAAACTTCCAATAACTCTTCTTCCCATTTCATTCTGAACAAATGATTTCGTTTACCACTTCACAAAAACAGCAGAAGTGAAACTATAACCAGAAAGACGAGAACGATTTCAGTGTGCAGTCCAGTACACATCTGTCAGTATTTGCAATTATTTTTCCTTTCTGTGTCTTTATATTACACAGTAGGAGGATCAAAAGAGCTTGAATTTGTCAAAGCCATGTGCATATGAATGAACTAAAATTCAAAGACCTTCTAATGATGGTTAAAACTTTAACAACTTGACCAAGCTGATGAATGCTGAAAAAGCTGGTAAAACCTTTCTCTGGTTGTGTTGTTGATGATGTTTCTGTAGAGAACAATATTTGAGTTAGTAGCCTTGAATTGGGAAGACCATGACTGAATGTCTGAAAAAGACAGTCTTTGCTCTGTGTTTGAACTGGAATGTCTACCTTCCCTTGTTCAATGGACTCAAATAGTCCTGGATCTGGTGCCTTTAGACTTGGACAGTGACTGGTTCTCAGAACTTTCATTTTGTACTGTAACTATACTATGAACTCTCTCTGGTCTCCAGTCTGGAAATAAGTGCTCTTGCAAATGCCTGTTCAGCGCCCACAACAATCTCAGCCAATAAATCTTTTGCAGGTTGGCAAAATGGCTCAGAAGTTCGGTGCCGCTGCTGGTTTTGCTGAGGACTGGAGTTTGGTTCCCGGCTCCCATTTCACCCAAGATGGATCACAAGCACATTCATTAGCTCCAAGGGACACAGCACCCTCTTTTGGTCTTCTCAGGTACCTACACACACATACATATGTATACACATAGACATATATAAAGAAAACTAAATATTTTTAAGTTAAAAATAATCCTCAAGATACATATCTATATTGTACAATGAGTATAATTCTGATGAATATCAGTCTGTTCTTTCAAATTCCATTTCCTTCTGGGGGCAATATTTCAAATTCTAAGTAAATCATCATGATAGCAAAGAGAGTTATAATAGCAAAGTCTGTTCCATTCTCCAATTTTCTTAATTTGATACAAAATTCAGTGTAAGAATTACAAATTATAAATCATTTGGAGCTGGAGAGATGGTTGGAGAGATGGCTCAACAGTAAAGAATACTGACCTGGGTTCAATTCCCATCACCCTGATGGTGGCTAACAACCATCTGTAACTCCAGTTCCAGGGGAATCTGATGCCTTTTTCTGACATCCACAGGCATTAAATGACACAGGTGCACTTACACATGCAGGCAATACACTCATACATATAAAATCAAAAGAATAAATAAAATATTAAAAAAAAAGAATTATGAATCAGTGTGATAAGTCTTCAATAATATAACTTTTTTTTTTCAGTCTTTTTTGAGACAGGGTCTCCCTGCAGCCACAGCTGTCCTGGAACTATGTGGACCAGACTGGCCTCGAACTCACAGAGATCTGTCTGCCTCTGCCTCCCACATGCTGGGTGGGATTAAAGGTATGTGCCGCCACACCTGGCAATAATATAACTATTATAAAGAAGTAATGGAAAAATATAATCCATAAAAATAGACTTTTACTTGACATATCTTTTCTGTGGCTGGTAATTTGACTTGCAGTCAGTTTTGTTTCTCAAAGGCTTCAAAGGATCTGAAATAGTCTGATTTATTCCTTAAGTGCTGTGAAATTAATGAAAATATTATTTGTGGTGCAAATGAGTTTACTCTCATTTTTAATAGGCTTTGCTTTGCCCGCAGCAGCTGTGCCTGTGGTTAGACTATTTCCACACTGAAAAATAGAAGCTTGATTTCTCCTGCTTCTCCTTTATTCTAAATTTCTTTCTTTATCATTTTGAAGGAATGAGAATCATATTTATTTTATTCTGTAACAGGGGGAAATCATAATGTGCCTGGAAATACAGCATGTCCAAAATGCTCTTGATACTGTTATGACAATTGTCCTATTCAACTGAGTTTATTAAATACTGTTAATTGCAAGGGGTAAATCAATCTAGCTACTAGTTCACCTGAAGCCAGTTTTAGTTGTTTATAAGAAAATCAGGATCTTATTAGGGAGGTTGGCTTTTCTCTCTAATGTGTTTCTGACTTGATATAGATGTAAGAATGAAAGCTCCAGAATTACATTTGAGTAGTGTTTCATACAAATTGGCTTTGTTTCAATACTCAAGATTAGTGCTTTTCTATATTCACTATGCCTATGTTATCTCCTCCAGATTTAAAACAAACATGTGAATATACAATTGCAATGACAAAGCCTAAAGTTAAGAGTCAATGTGCCATAGTTTTTAATTAGTCAACTTAAGTACATTTCCTTAACATTTCATGGTAATTCTTTTTTTAAAAAAAAACTGTATATTCATGTTTTCTGAATCTTACTGGGATTTAGAATCAGCTTTCCAGGTTTATTTTTTGAATTTATTTATATATTTAACTCACATACTTGAATCTTAGTATAAAAACACAGATATATTTGTATCTCTCTTTTTCCATCACTTCTCAGAGGATTATTCTTTCTCAAACTCTCTTTGGGAATGCATTTTCAGGTCTTATACAAAGAGCTCTAAATTTTGATTAAAAATATGTTACTTTACAACCTTGATTGACTCTTTAATGTGGGACTTCAGACAAGTCAGGTACGACTGCTGTGCTAATTTGTAGAATGTAAACTACATGTTTCTCAGAAAACTAATTTGCAAGTAGGTGAAATAAACTCAGATTTATGGCATACTATTTCAAAGAAGTAAGGATATAAAATGGACAAAAGTCTGTCATATATAGTTTGTACTGTATTGATTGATTGATATTATTAGAGTGAATGCTTTCACAGTTTGTCTATATTTAGCATAAACTCAAATTTTCTTTGCTAATCTGATTCTTTATCTGCCTTGATACCTCCACTCTGTGTGTGTGCATGTGTGTATGTGTGTGTTTGTGTGTGTGTATGTTTATGTGTCTTGACCCTCTCTAACCCATACCTTGCGAAGTCTCTATTTTTTCCTTGTCATTGAAGACAAAAGGCACATATAATAGATTTTTCTCTGTCTTCTCAACCCAGTTAACCTTACACTTTTTAAAGACTGGCCATCATTTATTCTATTTCTTATTCTAAAAGGATTTCTGATCTTACTTTTGAATTAACACCTTATGCAAACTTCATTTTCTGGTGAAATTTAACTTTTTTACAGTATTTCTAAATTAGGAAATTTTATTTGAATAGCTCCAACTTTTCAATATTTGTGCTAGTTACTTTCAAAGCTCTAGCAGAGAGGTTCTTATGCAAGTGCACTAATTTCATTAAAAATCAAAATAGATCTTTTAAATAAAGACTATTACAAAGTATTACTGTTACCTCAAATTGGCATATTATGTGGACAGTGTTGTCAAGTACAGATAGGCACGTGTACTTTCAAGGACTTTTAAGAGGAAATCAGGTGCATATAAGGTTGGTATGACTGTATACTGAATGACTTTTAAGAGACCAACATACTAAGAAGGAAAAGTACATACATGGATTACATGATTGTGACATAGAATCAGAGCATGTTGCTCATCTTGGCAAATCTTCATGCAGCTGTGGAGACTACCTAGGAAAACAAATATTCAAATTGTATTTTGGAAGATGAACTGAAGAAAACTTCAAACCTAGAAGAGAGAAGCCAGGACAAGGGAACCAACACAAATATGAAGAAGAGTGTTCATTCTTAGAACAGAAGAGATACAGGATGTAAAATAACATGCCTTTGATATCTCTCCTTCCTCACACAGCATCTCTTCTCCACACATGTAGTTCAGGAGACCAGCCACGGAATGGCACCATACATAGTGGCTATGGCTTCGCACCTCAACTATGCAATCAAGATAATCTTCTAAAGATATGCCTGGAGCCCAGTCTCTGAGATGGTTCTAGATACTGTCGAGTCAACTATTAACATTAATCATCACTCTTTGCATCTTTGCTTGGGTCAATTGTAAAAGGAAGCCCATGAATCTCCTGTGTATTGCCTCCTCTTATCTTTCTCTGGTTTACCCTTCCTTTTTCAAACTCATTTATTTTATCGTGTGTGTGTGTATGAGTATTTTGACTACATGTATATATGTGTACCATGTGCATTCAGCACCTACAGAAGCCAGAAGAAGGCATCAGATTCCCTGGAATTGGAGTTTGGAACCATAGTAAGCTGCTATGTGGGTGCTAAAAATTTAACTGAGTTCTCTGCAAGAACAGTCAGTGGTCTTATCTGCTGAGCCATATCACCAGCCCCAGCCCTTCATCTGTTTGTATAGGACACATAGTACATTATAATCAAAATATACTTTCAAAGAGCATTTTTCTCAGATATGTTTCTGTCTCTCTCTCTACCTCCCTCTCTCCCTCCCTCCCTCCCCCAACATTGTTCTCCTATATCCCACAGAATTGATAACTATTTTATCTTCAGATATCTAAGCAATACTTCCTACAAATATTATTTTAAAAAATATTTTATTGAGATTTTGTGCATTTCATACACTAGTTCTTAATCAAATTTAGACCCGCCCCACAAAACCACACATACTCCCCCACTGGACCTCATGCATTCTGTCATATGTGTTAATTCCTATACAGTCAACCATTTGTGCCCAATGTCTTTCAGTCCATCAGCCTATCTAGAAATCTTGAGGAAGATCTGCTCTCCTTCACCTAGCCATAATAAGTTGCCAACAGTTCCGAAGCTAAGACTGGCCTGCCACCCACTTCTCTGGCTCCAAGCTGGACCCTTGTCTGATTGAGTAGGCACGGGTCTTGTGTATGATGCCACCACTACCATAAGTTCACATGAGCAAGCTTCTAGTAGTGGCTCTAATGCCTCTGTTTTCTATCTTCATGGATTAACCATGGTTCTTAGAATCTTTCTGTGCCCTCTTCCACAATGGTCCCTGGGCCATAGGTGAGTGAGGTTTAATATAGGAGTCTTACCCAGTGACACATACTCTGCAATCTCTTATTCTATAAAACTTAGCCAGTTGTGTCTTCTGTGTGTATTACAGGCTGTTGTATAAGGAAACTTTGGTGGTGAGAGTTGTGGAATGCACTTGTGCTCTTTCCAACCCCTGTTCCACTATGTTCCTTGAGGCTTAGGTGTAGAGGTTCTGCTGTAGATATGTCACCTATGGCTGGGCATCTTTCGGGCATATAGTCTCTGTGTGTGACCTGTTGTGGAAGTCTGTAATAGCCTCCATATGTTGCAAAAAGAAGTTTCTCTAATGAGTGGTGTATGGTGCATTTGTATGTAAATGTAAGGATCCATATTTAGCATATGGTAAGAAGTTTCATTTATCCAGAAATATGACAGAGACAGGGTTATTTCTAGAATCTATGGCCTCTCCAGCCATGTGTATTTGGCTATAATTACAGTGCTACCCATGAGTTCCTTCCCACTGAAAGGGCTTTAAATTCAATTACATAGCTACTGACTACTCGCCAGATAACAGTGCCACTACTGCACCAATAGAGGTAGTTTGCTTTGCCAGTTAAGGTTTTTAGACTTTACAAATGGGTTGGACCATTGATTGATTTTCTCCCTTAGCAGTTTGCATAGTATCCTCTGATATTATGAGAGCTAGTCTTTAGGGAGAAGGCAATCAGGTCAGTTCCAGCTCTATTGCTCTAAGTCCTGTGTCCAAAATATATCCTGTCCTCAGCAGTAGGGTCTTACCTTACCAAGGTCTCTTATTTGGGACTCTCTTGGACTACTCTGACCAACACAAAACTAGTTATTATGTCTATTTGAAAAATTACATCCAGATTATGAATCATTCTGTGTTCAAAGAGTTCCTCTACCTAATCTTCCATCAGATCATTGCCTCCGTGACTGAATATTTTGTGCTAATTCCCTTTCATTTACCTATTTTATTTTTTTAAATTTTTGTTTGTGTGATATCTTTAAACCCATTAATGTAAATCTAAGCTATTATATTTTCCCCTCAAAAAGCTGTCTCTTCTTGACATTGCTCTTACTTCATTCAGCTAATGAGGTCATTCTAGCTGGTGAAGTGCTAATTGCTGGATTCAACTGAGATGTTGGCATATGTGTCTCTAATCTGTATGTATCTGATTATTACTAGTCATAATCGATTGCACTTGGATCCTTGGCACCTATGTATGTCTCTAGAGTCATCGGGTAGATTTCAATCGTAATGTCTATCACCTCTACTAATTAACATGATGTAAATTTTTATGCTTCCTCCTCAATATAATTCATTTTTAGAGAATATTTCCATGGTTCATAGAAAATATCCTAACCATCTTTATACTCCTCCCCCAGTTGCAACACCCTATACCCCCACTGGATTTCATGCATTATCATATATGTTAAGTGCTATCCAATCAAGTTGGTGTACTCAGACATTTTTCAGTGCAACTGGGTTCTAGTGAGTACATCTAGAGTTCCTCCCTCAAAAAATATCAACTCTCCCTCACCCAGCAGTAATCAGCTGCCAGTAGTTGTTCAGTTAAGGTTGGGGCCTGCTGCCTATTTCTTCAGTTCTATGCTGGGTTTTTGTCTGATTGATTCTCCATGGGCCATGGGCATGCTGTTACCATTGCTGCAGAATCCTATGAGCAGGTTCCTATATGCCTGGAAGATTCTATGTTCTTATGTTCATCCACCAACATTGGCTCTTACAATCTTTCCATCTGCTCTTCTGCAATGCTCCCTGGGACATGGATGGGTGAGGTTTAAAATAAGAGTCCTATCCAAGAATATGCGCTCTGCACCTTGGCCATTTGTGGTCTTCTGTGTGCATCACACTCTGTTCTATGAGGAAGCCTCACTGATAAGAATTGAGGAACACATTTTTATTCTCTCTACTTCCTGTACTTCTATGTTCCATGAATCTTAGATACAGAGGTTCCATTGCAGATGTAATACTTAGGGTGGGGCATTTCACAGACACTTCTTTTATGTGTTTGACAAGTTGGGGAACTCTGTAATAGTCTCTGTCTGTTGCAGAAGTAGCTTCTTTAATTTTTTTAAGTGTATGGTGTGTTCAGGCCTACACCAAAGAACAAGTTAGATAAGTTTTCTGCTAACACAAATGATATAAAATTATGGATGATCATAAGTACTTCACATAATATTGATTGGACAAGAACTACTCTAAAATTTAGTGATTTGAGCAAGCAACAGTTAGTTTATATCTAATTGACAGGTTGAGAGTTTGAGTCAGGCTTGAAGGCTTTCTATATTTTCTGATGTGTTTCTGGTTCACCTAATCCTAGCTGCTGAGCTTGCTCAGGTATCAACCAATCTGGTGGATTGGATGGGGCTGCTGGTTGATCACAGGAGGACTAAGGTGAGTAGAAAAAAATCACTTCATTGGATCCTACATTATCTACCAGAGTGGACTCTGTACACATATTGGTAAAATTTTTGACAACAGCGTCAGAGAAAATTTTGTTGACTGTTTCTAGAAATCTTCATCTCATGTTTATTATCTTTATAATGGCACAGACCAGATAAAACATTAGTGTATAATGACTTTCCATGGCTATCAAGATGTCAGGCAATGTGAATAAAGGTCAAAATCTTAAAAAAAAAAAATTTTTTTTTTTGAGACAAAGTCTGCGTGCAGCCACAGCTGGCCTAAGACTCGCTATGTAAATAGCCTGGTTTTGATCTCACAGAGATTTGCTTGCCTTTGTCTCCTCAGTGGCAGAGATTAAAAGCATGGGCTACGACACCTGACTCTAAAAAAATTTTTACAGTACCATATAATAAATAATCAGTACTTTCATAAAGAGATATAAAAATATCTTCAGTCGAAAAGTATCAAACTGTCTAAATCAGGTAACATTAGACCCCTGTAACTTGTGTCAGTGTAAAATTGAAGGAAATGTGACTCAGTTTTTCAAGGCATTCTGATTTTGCAGCTCTCCACATGTACTCTCACAGTTTTACAAGAAATAAAAGAAAATAAATAACTCACATTTTATATGAGTAAGTAAGTGCATGTTCAAAGATCACTAAGGATAATTTTTAATCTCAAGATGGTAAAATTATAGAGCTGTGCACTTATATTATTATACATCAATTTTGTAAAACTAGTTATGAACAAATTACCAATCATCAATTTCATAAAAATTAATCAAATCTTTCATTCTATGTTGCAAAATAGCCAGCTCCATTCTTATAAAGATAGAAGGGCCTATTCTCTTTCCAAATGGATTACTTAAAGAACAGGCCAATGGAAACCTTTCCATTTCTCAGTTGTCACTGAAATAAAACAGACACCACAGAACAGCCTATTACAAACGTCAAAGACATTTTTCTTACCAATTTCATTATTAATTCAAAACTCTCTCAAGCATAAATTATATATGTAATAGTAGAATGTGGAAATGCATTTATTCTCTGTGCTAAGTGAGTGGAGAGACTGTATAATCTTCACGTCTCTATCAGTAATAAATGGTGTTTCTTTTTCAATTCACTGATAAGAATATTCCAATTTTTCAAGAATAAGAAAGAAATAATGACAAATACAAGATATGAAGTACTTTTTATTCAAATCGACAGAGCATTCATAAGAGATTTGATAACAACTTAGGTAAAGTGGAAAATCTTTGGTGTGGTTCATATAATCACTCAACTAGAATATGCAGATGGATCTCTATAAAAGCAATCTTGAAAAAGCCTCATTTGACCTTCCTCCTCTGTGTGATGAATCAGTGCAATAGTCGACCTATGTAGCATATTACCTGGGGAGATACAGAATCTGTAATTCATGGTTTTATATTCATTGTTTTATTCATTGTTTTTACCTTAGGAGCTTATTCTGCTGTATGTAGTCAAAGAACAAAGTAGTACAAAATTCCACATACATTGTTCTTTGAAGGATACGTGCTCTAATAAACAAACTCTAGGATACAATATGTTAACAGTAATACTCACATAAAGACAGTGTCAGTCAGTGTACTATTATAAAGAAACTTTAGGCAAATAGGTATATTAAATTACTTATGTAAAGGAGACATATACAAAAGTTTTTAAACAAGAGCTATACTTAAATTTTTTCACATATATAGTAGTCCACACAAGGTGATGGCTATTCCAAATAACCTAATCTTTTTAAAATGGTGTTTTTGTTGATTCAAGAATTTCGTACAATGTATTTTGATCATATTCAGAACGCCTCCCCCCTCTCCAACCCCACTTTACTATCCCCCAATTTCATACCCTCTATTATTATTTGTCTCTTTTTTTTAAGTTTCATAAAATCTAATATGTATTTCCCAAGTACTCTTGGTATGGTTCTACCCCTCGGAGTCTTGGCAAACTAGCACACCAGTAAGGAAAACTAATCCTCGATTCCCCAGCACCTTCCCCAGCATCTATCAATTACCAATAGATCCTCAGCTATGGCAGAGGCTTCTTGCCAATTGCCCCCCCCCCCACAGACACCCTTCCATCCATACTGGATCCCTGTCTGGCTATGTTTGCACAGGTCTTTTGCATGCACTGTGGGTTCCTTTGAGAAATATCCTGTTTCTACATAACACAGTTTCCTTGTATTCATCTACTACCTCTGACTCTTAATCTTTTCCAACCCCTCTTCTGAAATGATCCCCAAGTCCTGGGCAAAAGGAGTGTACTACAGGTGTCCCATTTGAGGCTAATTCCTCTTTGATCTTTTATTCTCTGCATGTGGATGAGTCCTACACCTCTGTGTTACTCTCCATCAAATGTAAGTGATGTATATCAAGGTAATGCAAAAAAAATGCTTAATTAAAGATCTAAAGATCTGGACACTATATAATGAGCTTTAGTAATGATACAAACCACAAGGAAAATTAGAGCTATTTTATTAAGGTATTTGTTATTTCTCTAAGTAGAAGTTTTCTTATATATAAATTGAGGATATTGAACTAAGTAAAGTTATAGATGCCTTTGAATTTTTTTAGCTGGTACTGTATCTTTAATTTTCTAGTATAAGTACAGGAATCCAGAGACATTATTAACGGTTCTAGGGAAATAATACAATAATATTTGTATAGTATAAATATAAATAAATACATAAAAGACATGTACATTTCAAAATATCTGATACACATATGTATTCATAAATATGTGTATGTGCATGTAAACGCCACAAACACACACATACACACACACACAGAGAGAGAGAGAGAGATAGAGACAGAGACAGAGACAGAGACAGAGACAGAGAGAGGAGCCCACCTCTAAAGAAATTTACTTTCCCCAGCAGCCATCAACTGACAGTAACTCCACAGATACATGTGGGATCTCTTGAGCCCCACACCCATTCATGCTGGAAGTTTGACTGGCCTGATCTTTGGCAAGTTTTTTTTCATATAACACAGTTTCCATAAGTTGATGTGTTAAATGATCATGACATATCAAGAAGACAGTATTTCACAGCACTCCTCCCCATCCTTTAACTATCATATTCTTTTGGCCCTCTCTCTGCAGTGGTCCCTGAGCCTTGATAGTCACAGTGATATAGATATCTCATTGAGGACTGAACACTACAACATAACTTATTTGCAGTACTTTGACCAGTTAGAGGAGTCGACATTAACTGTTGTCCATTACAAAAATGAAGGCCCTACTGAAGTTTGAGAGTGTGGTAGATTTCTGAGTACTTACATAAATATTTAGATGATAGTTTGACAACATTACCTTTTAGCAGAACTATGACAGTAGATTCCCTCCTGGTGGATGACCTCCCAAGCCATGAGCTTTTGATCCAATAAGAACGCAGTTGTTTACAGTGATAAACACATTCCACTATTGTGCCATCTTGCTGTGCAAGTCAGTATTCTGACATGCAGAGTCCAGCAGTGCTATGTAAGATCACAGATGTCTTTTTTCCCACAGCAGCCTGCGTAGCACCTCGGGCACTATGAATGCTAGGCTTCAGGGAAGAAATGTCCTGATCGGTTCCAGATTTACTTCTCTGTAATCTGCAACTAAAAAGTCTGGTGTCTTCAATGATAGTCTTGCCACCTAATCATGCTGGGTCCAATATTCATGGCAAAAGGTTATGGGTCCTTGTGGTTTTCCTGATCAATATTCTTAGGAAGGAAGGTAGCCCAAGCCTCACACTTAAATGTCCATTTAATAATCCATGTCTTGTAGGATTAGAATTATGTACCCATGCA
>NW_008338715.1:6891064-6894557 GCF_000622305.1 Nannospalax galili | reverse complement strand
TCCTTTAATATATAGTATGTGTATGTGTTTTCCTACATATATCCCCCTTGTAAACTAGTGTGTTTCGATAAAATGTTTTTTTAAAAATCCTTAGCTTTGGTTAATAAACATCCTACCCCTCTTCTCCAGCATCTTCTATGACCCCCATCTCTCCTTAATTCTTAAAATAATAATTTATTTATTATTTTTATTTTATGTGTATGAGTGTTATTCCTGCATGTAGGTAAGTGCACCCATGTTGTGCAATGCCTGTGGAGGACAGAAGAGGCTGTCAGATCCCCTGGAAGTGGAGTTATGGACAGGTTGTTAGCTGCCGTGTGGGTGCTGGGATTTGAACCTGGGTCTTCTGCAAGAACAGTCAGTGTTCTTAACTGCTGAGCCATCTCTCCAGCCCTCTCCTTAATTCTTTAGCCTTCAGTATTATCCCCTTCTTTCATGTTACATGTTTTCTGCTAACCCCCACAACTTTATTCTTAATTGGGTTACAAGATAGTGGATACTGTCCTGAAAAATAAATATTCTTTAATTTTCTTTCCTAGAGCTTTACATACAGAGAGCTACAGAGTAGCTATAGGTCTCCAGGCTTGGACCTCTGGCTTGACCCAGATCCTCTTGGAATATGACAGTGAATGAGAGGAGGGAAGACCCTATTCTCTTAAATGGGCAGGGACACAGTTGTCACTCAATATAAACATGGAACAAGTGGCTGGAGAGATAAATCAGCAGTAAACAGCACTGGTTACTCTTGCAGCGGACCTGGATAGAAATTCCAGCACTCACACAGAGGCTAAAAACCATCCATTAACTCCAGTTCCCAGGGATCTGACCCCCTCTTCTGTCCTCTGAGGGCCCTGTACAACACAGGTACAGTTACATACATGCAGGCAATAAACTCATACACATAAAACAAAAATAAATAAATAAATTGAAATGTGAAACAAAGTAGTGGAATGCTAATTTGACAAAAATGGAGCTGGAGGAAGGGCGATGGCAGTTACCATACGGATATAGAGTCTTACAGGTTCCTGGGTCCTTGCTCATATAAATCTACAGCAATAGTATCAACATGCATGAGACCCATGCAAACTCAAGCAGACAAAAATCCAGCATAGAACTGAGGAAATGGGCAGCAGGCCCCAACCTTAGTCTAAGAACTATAGGCAGATGATTACTGTTGTGTGAGGACGAGCTGGTCCTCTTTAAGGGAGGTATTCCAGTTAGTTTCACTAAAGAACCAGGGGCTGAATGTGCACTGAGGGATCTGAGGGATGTCTGGGTACTCTAACTTGACTCATTAGGCCTTAACACATATGACCGACTGTATGAAACCTGGTGGAGCAGGCTATAGGGGTGTCTGGATGCGGGAGAGGGTATAAAGATGATTAAGATGTTTTGTAAAATCAGTATTGCATACCTAAATAATTAAAATATAAGCTGCAAATACCTTCATGTCTTTAGCATGCAGTTTTCTTGAATAAGTCTTACAAAACAAAGAAATTTTTACTTTTGATAATATCCAGCTCATTAATTAAAAAAAAAAAATCCTTGAATATAGTTTGACTTTTTTTTTTTGAGGATTTACTTTGGGGTTAGAGAGATGGTTCAGTTCTTAAGAGCAGTGGCTGCCCTCAGGTTCAGTTCCCAGTATCCACATGTTTAACAACTGTCCTTAACTCCAGTTCCAGGGGATCCTGTGTCTTCTCCTGAAATACATAGGCACTGGGTGTACTTATACACACACAGGCAAAGCACTCTCTCTATAAAATAATCTAGGATCTTAAATTGCTTATTTTTATTCTTATTTATAATGTATGAGTATATGCTGTGTGTCAGTACCTGTGGAGGTCAGAAGAGGTTATGGGACACCCTGGAACTGGAGTTAAATGTGGTTATGTACCTCCCAATATATGTGGTGGGAACCACTTGCTGGTCCTCTGCAAGAGCACTGTTTTTTCCTATGGAAAAATTTGCTGTACTTACTATTTATCAATGAAAACCAAGAAAAGCATTTGGCTAATAAATAGTAAGCTGAATGATCAGTAAAAGCTTTAATTAAATGAATTTAAGATAACACCACTGTAGTGTCTATACACCATTGGTTGATTTTAATGGAGTTTTAACTGTAAGAGAAGTCTTGCATAGATATGTCTTAATATATAGAAACAATTGAAAGAATATTATGTAAGAGTGAGACCACTGAGGACAAGTCAGCCTTTCGGGTTGCAACAGCAAGAGGTTTATTTGATACACAGGTACCTGTGGGCACAGAGTCTCCTCGGAGGACTTACGTGCCTACAGGCTGGGGTTTGGCACTTTTATAGAGCAGAAGCAGGGTACAGAAGCAGAAGCGCGGTTATTGGTTAATTCAAAAACACACAGAGTAATTTCAAAAGCACACAGAAATATGGGGTAAGGGTCGGGGCTAAGGGGAAGTGGGATTGCTAAATGGGAGGTGACCTCAGGGACACAGAGGTTCTTCTCCTGATTTCCTGGTATCGAGCCCCGGGGATTGCCAGATGCAGATGGCTTGACCACTACGTCCTGTTTTTCTGATAAGCTAGTTTCTCAATGCTTGACTTCTTGTCAGGCATTCCTATCAGGTGGGCTCATGGCGCCTAGGTTTTTTTTCATTCCTCCCTTTTTCTTGGACATATGAGTGGAATCTTTCACTCATCATAACATATCTGGATCCTGAGTCCTCAATGCCTGGTACTGGCTGGTGAGGACTAGTGCCTGAACTACAGACAGCCGATCCTTTACGAATTGGACCAGCCGATTAAGTATGCAGGGCCCCAGGGTTAAGATTAAAAACAAAAGGACTAGAGGGCCTGCTAAGGAAGACACTAATGTGGTAAACCAGGGTGACTGATCGTATAGCCCCTCAAACCAACCTTTTTTAGATTCAAAGTTACGTTTTCTTTCTTCTAGTCTTTCTTTTAGTTTATCTAGAGTCTGAGTTACCACTCCTGTTTGGTCTGTATAGAAACAGCATTCTTCCCTCAGGGCTGCACATAACCCTCCTTGCTTTAGGAACAGCAAGTCTAGTCCCCTTCTATTCTGCAGCACTACCTCAGAGAGAGAAGTCAGGGAGTCTTTTAGGGTTCTTATGGACTCCTCTAAGCCTATTAGATCCTGGTTCATGGCTTCATGAAGGAGCATAAACTGGTCCGAGCGAACTAAGGCAGTTGCCCCTGTCCCGATTCCCGCTGCTATTCCCCCAGCTCCCAATAATATAGCTAAGGTTATGCTCACAGGCTCTCGCTTGAATCTGACAGGGGTAGGTGTCTCTTCATAATGTTGTAATACATAGCTGTCTTCATGCCAATAAATTCTGGGCCATAACTGTACCAGGACACAAAAATCTTGGGTTAGATTTAGAACAGCGAGAGAGACACAAGGAGTCAGTCCCGTGCTGCATGCCCAGTAGGTGCCATTAGGGGGCACAAGGTATGCGTCGGCCTGGAGGGAAAGGGAGGAGTTATTCTTAAGGCAA
>NW_008338715.1:6886229-6886492 GCF_000622305.1 Nannospalax galili | reverse complement strand
GTCGCCCCGCTGCTTGGAGGCCCGCTGTGAGCAACTGGCGATAAGGGCGTAGGTGTCCCCTACCTTCAGGTGTGTTGAAGTCCCAATCTGGTCTGGTCAAGGGAAAGGCAGCTTCTATACTACTACAGGATACAAGGAGGTGGTCGAAGGGTCCGAGGGAGGGGCAGAAGGAAGAGGGGTGAGAGGAGTTCTTCGTGCAGGATTGAGAAAGGGCGTCACCCAAGATGGAGGTTGAAGGGAGAGGTTTTCCCAAGTGACTATAC
>NW_008338715.1:6879279-6885298 GCF_000622305.1 Nannospalax galili | reverse complement strand
TGTAAGAGTGAGACCACTGAGGACAAGTCAGCCTTTCGGGTTGCAACAGCAAGAGGTTTATTTGATACACAGGTACCTGTGGGCACAGAGTCTCCTCGGAGGACTTGCACACCCCAGGTTGGGGTTTGGCAGTTTTTATAGAGCAGAAGCAGGGTACAGAAGCAGAAGAGCAGTTATTGGTTAATTCAAACACACACACAATAATTTCAAAAGTATGCAGAGATATGGGGTAAGGGCCGGGGCTAAGGGGAAGTGGGATTGCTAAATGGGAGGTGACCTCAGAGGCACAGGTGTTTTTCCCTTGATTTCCTGGTATCGGGCCCTCAGGGTGGTCAGGAGTTCTACCCGTAAAACTTGTTTATGGCTTGATCTGTGAAGCTTGACCGGCGCCTGCCCGTCTTGCAGCCTTTTGATAAGGCTGGTCCTGGTTTTTGTCAATTTTAAACATGTGGGCTCATGAGTACTCATGGCGCCTAGTCTTTTTCAATTAGAATAGAAATAATTAAAATGGTATACCATTAAAAATTGGAGAATCAATCACATATTCTTGGAAGATATCTTTGTGGCTGTAGAACCCTGAGACCCTCTTCATTCACCCGCTACCCCCCAATCCCTCCAGACCCCCACTAATTGCTCTTTTAGCTTCTGTAAAATGCTTAGCTGCTGCTTTAGACATGCCTAGACATACCCTGGCAGCCCTGACCCCCACCTGCTATTCCCCACCCCCTTTCCAGGAAACTATAGATTAAGCAAGCATGAGCATAAAAACTGCCCTATAAGGTAAAAACAGAGACTCCTGGCCCCACAGGTAACAGTCAGCACATTCCACAGCCCTGAGAATAGCACCTACCAATAAGAAACTTCCAGGGCTATACATTATACATCCAATCTATTTAAAATTATGTTGGCGCACGCGGGCTCCTTGAACCAACCAAAATGTATCTTTGGTATCTCACCCCCTTTGTCTGAAACCTATAAAAGTCTCCACTCTCCCTTACTCTGGGCTCTCAGCACAGATCCGTGGAGTTGGTGAGGACTGAGAGCCTGAGCTTAAGCCTGAATAAACCATAAACCTTTGCTTTTGCATTTTGGTGTGCTGGGTCCTCGGTGGTCTTTTGGGGGTCCAGTGGATGAGGTACAACAGTGGCTGCCAGAGACCTGTAGAGTATAGGATACATACGTGGTCACATAAATGATATGTACCTAGCTCTTCTGGTCAAAGTTTGTTTTTCCCTGGAAGAGCACTCTCTTCCTTTAAGACCCTAGAAATATGGAAATACATAAATTGATCTTAGGTTTGAGAAAGAAAATAAAGAGAAGGTGTCCTTTTGTTTTGCTTTCTAATCAAGATAACTAAAAGAGAAAGCAGGTATTTAGTTTTATTGTGCTTCTCAGGTTCAGGGATGCTTTGTTCATGAGGAAAGATCTCTAGCAATGCATAATTCTGATGGAATTCTGGGGAAAGGAGCTGGAAGTTGCCACTAATCTTTAGCATTAAGATGTTAAGTAGTTTGTTAACAGTGATACCAGATCAAGTGATTTGGAAATGCATTTGCAAGGCAAACAAGGAGCTGCTCCTCTGTCCATTGTCTTTTTCAAAATCACAGGTTAATAAAAAAGAATGTTATCTATTATAATCTGAAAGGCCAGGGACTTCATCAGACACAGCTGCCACATTCAGTCACCAGAATGCTTTTATCCACAGCATCTTTGCATTAGGAGATTATCACACTGTGAATCTGGTTCTCTGTGATGGCAGCAAAACCAAACTAGTAGAAGACTAAGAACAATAAAAGTCATATTTCAGCCCTGTCAGTGAGAATCTAGGACACATGCTCTGATGTCATATAAGTTTTCTGATGTTTGTTAGCAACAATAAAGGCAAGAAACAACACTGCAAATAAATTAAAATGGACTCCAAGGGGGGTAAATTTACATTCCAAATCCATTCTTTTCTTTTAGAAGAAGCTAAAAACATTTTACCTCAGCTGTTGAGACTGGAGTTTCATAATTTTACAGTAGAAATAAAAACAATTTCACTCTCCTATTATATTATTTTAAAGCACAAACTAGGTGATGTGTTTCACATTATTCAGTAACTTATTACAGTCCAAAGCAGTTTTCTTCTTCAAGGACAGCATGACTATGCTTGGGGGTAAATTTTTTTCTTTCCCTGAGGCTGAGTTGAGTCTGTCAAAAATCAGACCCATAGGAGGATAGCAAGAGCTAGTCACTAGGGCTGACCACACATATTCTCATATAAAGGAAGATGATTGGACATTCCCTGTATGTATTCCTTTGTCCTTGCTCATATTTTAATAAGGGTCTTAGATCTCACTATGAGGGTATATAATTTATTTTGAATTCCAAATGAGCCAGAAGTTCTAAATGGTTCTAGCATGTCAATTTGTCTTCACAGAAATTATTTACTAATAGGGTTATCATCAATAATTTGAAGATAGCATCATCATTCATTGCCCTCCTTGTGTTCATCTCTTTTCACTTGTGAAACACAAGATTTTCAAAAGTCTCATGGCATATTCCCAGTTAGCATTGCTCAGATGTTAATTTAAAAGCATGGATGCTTCCCTAGGGACTATATAAAGCCATGCTGTGTATTTGTGCCTGTGTATCTTTTCTTCTAAATTAAATTTATTAGATTACATATGCTTGCATTTCATTATGAGATCATAAAACACAGTATACTCCATAAATGTTGACGTGATGAAGAATCTAAATTGTATTTGCACTGTGATGAAGTCAGCCACCAGAAAGCAGAGAAAAAATGGATCTCTTAATGTAACAAAGATGTTTGGAGCAAGAGAATAACTTCCTTTGAATATAGGATAAGATGATTATGTATGAAAATAATAAATGATAAGAATGTTTAATTTAAAATAGATACAGTAAAACATGCTTAAATTAAAATACAATTAATAAAATAATTTTATTAAAGTTGCAATAGCTCTGTATACCTTTAACAGAGTTTTCAAACACTCAGTTCCTAAGTGAAATACTCATCACAGTAGGCCACTTCATTCTATACCAGTCTTTACTTCAAGTGCTTCACACAGAACATTTTTCAAAACCTCATAACTATTTCAGTGTTGTAGTTATATTATGTCATAGTGAAAACAAAATTAAAGCATGAGGGTACTATAACTTGGATGATACTAACAGTAAGAACAGGGAGGTAGGGACTAGAAACATGGCTAACTGTCTCACAACTGCCTTTGACTCCAGCTCCAGGGTATTAGCAGATGCCTTCTTCTGACTTCTGCAGGAACCTGCACTCATATGCATAAACACTCAGGAACAAAGACACACAAACACAGACACAGACATACAGACACAGACAGAGACACAAACTGACATAAAAACACACATAGACACATGCAGAGAGAGAGAGAGAGAGAAAGAGAGAGAGAGAGAGAGAGAGAGAGAGAGAGAGAGAGAGAGAGAGAGAGAGAAACAGACCACACACATACACATGAATAAAAACAAATAAAAATAAAAGAAGAGGAATCTGAACACTACCCTGGTCAAATCATTACCTGGTATTGATGATTTCTGTCCTGATGGCACCGGATTCTTCTTTGGCTTTGGGAGAAACGTTCTGCTTCTCTGAGGTAACTTGGTGTAAGTCATCACAGTTCATCAGAGAAGATCATCTGATATTCCTCCCACTTCATCTGGTTCTCAGTTTTCTCTGTACGTTCTGTATGTTCCCAAATGTACGCTTTACTGTAAGGAGGTCATTCATTTTTATGTTTTAAATAACACCAATTTGTTCTTATCAGTATGCCAATGCCTTTCTAGCAAGGACTTTGGCTGCTGTCTGCCTGATACTTAAGAAATTGCCTGAGGATAAATCAAAAGGCTGTGGATTAATTTATTTGTCAGACAAAATTTCAAGACAATCTAATGCTGAATCAATGGTGTAGCTATTAATGATGAATAAAAAAGAATAAATAGAGCAGAAAGAAACACAAATTTTACAGTTTGGAGAGCAACAGCACTAGGAATCTTAGTTGGGGCCTAGTCATGTGCTATGGTAGAAGTTATCATTGATAAGAAGATTAGATACATTAAGGAGAAGTCTCTAGATCTATACTTGAACAATGGAAGAGGTATGCTCAAGGTAAGACCCTACCAAGTTAAGCTTCAGACTTGTAAAAGGAGGGGAGTAATGAGTTTCTCACTCCCTGAAAACCACCACATACAAAAAAGTTGTTAAGGTCATCCTAGGGGATCAAGGTTCATCACAAATTGCAGTGGAACTTGGCCATGACATTCCCATAGAGCTGGATTAAGAGGTATGAAAGATGCAACAGTGAGGGTGTTATTAATTCTCTCTCTGTGGTTTCAGAGCGCCACTGAAGACAAACAGCACATGGCAGAGGATTCCCCTCAAGAAGAAGGTCCCAGGAGAGTAAGAGACTCTGAGAGGCCATTTAGTGACGCCATGGAAGTCAAAATTGTTTAGAAATGGAGACCCAAAGATGTGGGATATTCCAGAGCTGTGAGACATCTCCTGAAATAATCTGTTATCAGGCTGAGAGAGAGATGCACGTTGAAGGCAGTAAAACTAGAGGCGTAGAGCCATATAAGTCCTTTGTAACTAAAATCTTAAATATTAAACTTGGAACTATAGGATATAATATTTACCCTCCTGGATACCAGCCTTGCTTTGGTGTGGTATTTCCTCACTATGCCCCCATTCCTCCCTTAGGAATGGGACTGTTTATTCTGTGCCATTGTGTACATGAAGTATGTAATACACTTTTTGATTTTGCAGGGAATGAATTAAAAGTTTGCCTTGAGTCTCAGAGAAGAGTTTAGGCTTTGGAATTTGAACAGGTTTGAGACTATTAAGGACTAGAGAAACTTTAAAGTTGAACTAAATGCATTTAACAGTTTGATATAGTCATCAGCTTAGGGGATTAGGGAGTGGAATGTGGTGGTTTGAATAAGTGTCTCTCATAGTTTGCAAGTTTTGTACACTTGGTCGGATGGTGATGTGACACACAGTCTCATCACCCTGAAAAAAATGGCTCAGTGGATAAAACACTTACTGTTCTTGTAGAGGACCTGGTTTTGGTTCCCAGCAACTGCATAGTACCCACCAGCCATCTGCACAGTTTAGTGGCTCTAATGTCCTCTTCTGGCCTCCATCATTGCATGCATGTGCTGCACTTACATACATTCAGATAAACCACTTATACACACATAAATAAGTAAATTTTTTTTAATTCAATTTGTACCCTGTGGAGAAAATAAAATGAATAAGATCGTCTGCTTTTACCAGAGAGGTTCATTCTTGAGCAGCTGGGATGTGTGATGTTTTCTAGATACTAAATAAATCATCTCCACTAAACATAGTAAACTTTATTGGGAGTGTTTTCTCCCCTCTTTAATGAGCAGCTCTTGGTAGCTTCTTAAAACATTAAATGCTAAAGATCGAAGTAATAAAGAGCACTGTGAAAGGAAGGAAATGAAGATAAACATGATGCCAGTAAAACCTTGTGACAAGTGACTGCGTGATTCTCTACAGTTCTTCTTTGGACCATATCAGCAAATGTCCATGTTTCTTGATGCAATCAACTACCACAAGATGTGCACGTTCTCACAGAGCAGATAACTCAGAGTCAATTAGATACACAGTAAATCATAATCTATGCTTGCTTGCTAATAAATAATTATGGTGGTTACAGTTTATTATTGTAGCTTTTTTATTGAATTTTTATGTATTTCATGCATAAAATCATCTTTATATCCCTTCTGTAGCTTAAAAAAAAAAAGAAAGAAAGACTGTGCTAGGGCAGCATTATGATTAAACCTACACAGTGGCATGGACTCTTTGCAGTCTTAGATTTTATTCCATTTTGTTTTCTTTAGGGCAATGACTTTCGTCTCCCCTATTATTTAAGTTAGATTCACTGCGTTTAACAACCATTTTCCAGATTGCAGACATAGCTCAGGAGCAGAGTGCTAACCTAGCTTGTATGAAGCCCTTGGT
>NW_008338715.1:6877225-6879267 GCF_000622305.1 Nannospalax galili | reverse complement strand
ATAAATAAATAAATAAATAAATAAATAAATAAATAAATAAATAATAAATGGCTGTTTTCCTCCAGAGAGATTGTTATTCTGATCCCCATTCTAAATTTCACATGTCACTTCATTTCCTCTGTCATTCTCTCTTGTCAGTTTTGAGAGTGTCCCCTGATTGAATGAATAATTATACACTAAATCAAATTGTAAGAAGGGCTGTGGACTTATTATAATTCCCAATGATAATAAGCATTCCAAACTATAAATATTATTGAACATTGTAGATTTATAAATTTTCCAATAAAAATTTTCCGTAAAGACTTAAAAGTTGAATGGTTGTTGACTCAATGAAGGCATGAAGGAACATTTCTGACAACAACAGATAAACAATTAAAATCTGGTACTCAGTTGTCATTAACTGCCTAATTCATTTCTTTAGCACACTTCCCTTTTTTATTTAGAAATTACTGTGTACAATCATCTTGCTGCTAGAAAGTGAACAGCACCACACAAATAAACACCCCTGTGTAATTAGTCACAGGTGATGTTGGCCTGTTATTTAACCCAAAGTCTTAGAAGACTGAAACAGTAAGTACTACTTTGTTGTCCATGTAAAATCCTCATTACAGGTGTGGTGGTGACAGCGCTCTACGTGTCCTCCTTCTATGGTCAAAGCTGAGACAGTTATGATTTTCATAGTTTTGTGCTTGTGTGGCTCCATGTGATTAGTTCTGGTAAATGCAATATAGGCACTAAAATAGAAATGCTTATGAATACTCTTCTGCATTAATTGATTACCGGTATGACACTTTTGATAGTCTATTTGGAATAAAGTATATATGTCATATATAATAGACTAAAATTGAAAAGTTGAGCAGAAAGTTGAACTTCAGAATTGAACTTTTAATCAGTGAGCCTGAGAGTCTAGCTGAGATGTTGGTATTAAATGATAATAGTGGAAGAGTAAGGCATCTAGGAGAGGAAAGTTCTAGATATAAGGTAGAGAAAGTACAGAGTTCTTCAAGTAGAGATCGGTGTTGTGTCTTCCTGTAACATGAAGGTTTGTGTGCTGGAAGGTAGAACTACATGCAATAGAGAATAAAATTGAGCATGCAAGGATGAGATTACTTGGGGCCACTTCAAAAGTTTCCACCCCAAATAAAGTGACCTCAGTAGACAATGTATGAATTCCAGTGGCAGGGAGTGCAGTGAGGACAGGGTTACAAAGATGATTAAGATTGATTGAGATGTTCTATGTGAAATACATAAAACTTCAATAAAAACAAATCTAAACTTATAGAATAAAAATAAAGTGACTTTTGTTACAATTTAGTGGTAGTTTCCTGATTACTGTTTTCATAGTAGCTGATGAGTGCCAAGGTAGAAGACAGAAGTGAGATGACTAGATGGGATACACTCATTCAGATCAGACACCCTGTGGGCTTTGACTAAGTGGATACTAAGGAAGAAAACGAAATGGTTAAATTTAGCTTTGATTTTGAAGGCTGACCTGACATAGTTTGCTTATGGATCACCTATGGTGAGAGAGATAAAGGAAACATTAAAGGGTAGTATTTTTCCTGCAAACAAAAAAGGTTAACCTGTGCCAGAAAGTCTAGTGCTAAAGAGACATGCAGGGACTTGACCCCCTGCTGTTTCCATTCTCATCTCTCCAGAACCATGAAATAGCCTCCAAATACTACAAAACTAATCTTCTCTGCTGTTCCACTGAGAATCAACTCTCCTGATAGCAACCAACACCAACATAACCTTTTGAAAACAAACCTTTCCCAATTCAAACACCAAAATCCAAAGTTCTTGCTTTAAGTTTCAAAGGCCTTCCTGATCCGGCCTCTTTTGCAATCCATTCTTTTGGTTTAATCTGCTCCAGTCAGGCATCAGTTTATGCCTTTTGAATATAACAGAACTTCATTTTCCAGGATCTTTTTTTTTTTTTTTTTTTTTTTTTTCCATTTTTTTTGCCAGGGAACAACCTCTCTCTTTCCTTTTTGCAAAGCCCCCTCACTTTATAAAAGTATTTCTTAATAAACATTTCGTGA
>NW_008338715.1:6861227-6876906 GCF_000622305.1 Nannospalax galili | reverse complement strand
TGGTCCCTACATGGCCTTGGTTGAGTTTTGAGGGTGGGTTTTTTGTTTGTTTGTTTTGTTTTTTTTTTTTTTTTTTTTTTTTTTTTGCCATTTTCTGTGCCATGGAACGACCCTTCCTTTCACTGTTTGCAAAGACCCTCACTATATTCAAAGTTATTCTCAAGTAACATCTCTGGATGAAAGATATTTCTAAATATTATATCTCAATATCTCTGTTCATTCTATATATTTATTTAGCCATACATTATTTTGTTAACATCATCTTCATTGTATCTAAGAATTCTTGAGGACAGAAAATGATTTGATGAGCTTGTATCTATCCCCAGGTCCTGCATCAGTGCCTGGCACAGAGTGGGTATTCAAGAAATAGTGCTGTGAGAAAGAAGAAAAGAATGAATCAAAGACAGATAGATAAAACTTACATCTTCTCTTGTTCTACTTTTTGAAACTTAAATATATTAAGCAATAATTGGATAAAATGCCAGAAATTCAGAATTGTCTAATGTTGCTATCACCAAGAATTGGAAGGGGAGAAAGATTCAATTACTGATATTGTTAATATTGTGACAAAACAATTGAGTTCTGACATTCTGAAACAATTTATGGAGTTCAAATGTTGTTTAGAAAATAAAATAGGAGTAAAGATAAATCCATAGCATAAAGCTTAAGAAATATTTATTATCTGCATGGAAATATGTGGTCAGGGCATGCTATTAGTTTCTAGAAATGAATGTAGAAAGTGAAAATCTTCCAGTACATATCCCACAGAGGAGATTTAATGAACAGTTTGGGAAGCAAAGTTTAAATCAGCAGGACTCATTAATTATGAACAATATTTAAAATGAGATTTAAATCACTCACTAAAACTGACACTTTCCAACCTGTCCATTGAGTCAGAATACTGAATATTATGGTCTGGCTTGCCAAAATGTTTCCCTAGGGCTCTGGCACTCATAGCCTTATCAACTATAACAAAATGGCTAAAAATATGGAGGCTGGTTTGTTCAGTCCTTTGTTCAAAGCTAAAGAGAGAGTTGATATTAAAATGGCTCTTACAGAACTACATCAATTATTTAGTGGCTGTATCATGCACTGAGGTATGATTTCAGTTTTAAAATATGTTTATATTTTATGTGAATTCTAAACTTTAACAAATTACCTGAATGAAAGCAGTAAAGATTATAGTGACCAATAGGATATTTTTGAAATCCATTCTCACAATATTGATATGGAAATGATTTCAGATGATGCTTAAGAATAAAGAATATAGCTGGTAGTAAAACATGGACATGATATGGTTTAAAAAGAAGTAGATAGACCAGTGACCTCAAAGCCAGAGCATTGTAATAATTGTTATTTTACTAATTTTATGGCACCAAAATGACACTAAATTTTCACTTAGGAATTAAACTTTAATTTACCTATATTTTAGAAACAAGATTGTAAGGAGTCAAAGTAAGAGCAAACAAAACAAAATAAATTTCTAGTTGGTGGAGCTATATATCTAGTTGGTGACTTAATCTACATTAAAGGGATACTGTTAAGGATGACAGGATTCAATTGAACTTAGCCAGGATATAAGTGATGTGTTTAACCCCCGAGTACTGGTACTGAGCTGTTCATTCCATAGTGCTAGGATATGTAATGCAATGAACTTGATAATATGTGATTGTTAATTGAGACATTCACAGTTCAAGAAGTCATGAGTCAAAAGTAGCTCAATTTTCCTATATCCAAATAATTCATGTTCAGAAAGGCTCCCATTGTGATTTTCAATGTCTGTGGAAACTTTTTATTTTTATTTTTTTTTAACTCTTTGGTTTTTGAGGCATGGTCTTCCTGTAGCCACAGCTGGCCTGGAACTTGCTATCAAGGCCAGGCTTTCCTCTATCTCACAGAGACCTACCCACCTCTGTCTCCCAAGTACTGGGATTAAAACTGTATACCACCATGCTCAGCTTGCCTGTGGAAATTTATATCTATCCTATGTTAAATAATATTATTTCCTGCCTGGGCCTGGTGTGGTGGTTCATGCCTGCAAAACTAGTATTTGAACGATGAATGACGAAGGATAAAGAATTCAAAGCCAGTGGGCTGGAGAGATGGGTCAGTAGTTAAGATCACTAACTTTTCTTGCAGAGGTCCTGGGTTTGGTTCCCTGCACCACATGGTGAATAACAACTAACTGTAACTCTAAATCCAGGGGATCTGAAAACCTCTTCTAACTTCCATGGACATTGCAGGACACAGATGCACTTACATAGACACGGCAATACACTCATACACATACAATAAAACTAATAAATAAAAATTTAGAAAAAGAAATCCAAAGCCAGCCTTGGCTATATGTTTTTTGTTTGGTTGGTTGATTGGTTTGGGTTTTTCGGCAGCCAGATTCATTTAATATATAATTCACAATTTGTTTAAAAAGTATAAAATCTAACAATTACAGTAATGAGTTTGAGGTAGGTTTAGAATATAGTAGGTCCTATCAGAGGAGGTAGAGAGATGACTCATCGATAAAGAACATTTCCTGCTCTTCCACAGGACCTAGGTTTGGTTCCTAGCATCTGCATAGCCTCACAATTTTCAGTAACACCAGTTCCAAAGGCTCTGATTCCCTCTGGCCTCCACAGGCACTAGAAGCATGTGATGTGTGAACACATGTGTAAACACATGCAGGCAAAACACTTATATACATAAAAACATATAAAGAAGTAATTTTTTAAAAGATCCTGTATAAACGAAAGGAAATAGAAAAATCTATTTCATAATTTCATAATTCATCCTCCTCTTTCTTTCTCTCTCTCTCTCTCTCTCTCTCTCTCTCTCTCTGTCTCTCTCTCTCCCTCTGTCTCCTCCCTTATGGTTGTATTCCAAGTTTGTTTGACTCAAATCTCCATATTGTTTCTACTATAAAGCAATCACAAAGTAGAATGAATTCAAGTAAATTTAGCAAGCAATCTGAAATTAAGTTGCCAATGTAATCATTCTGATGGTCATTCAAATTTCCTACCCCCATTTTCCTTCCCGTTTCTCTCTCCCCACAAAGTCATAAAATATACATGTAAAATATTATACTTTTAGTTTTACCTCATGTCAGCAGGTAAACATTAAGAATGGTATTTAGTCATGGTGTTTAGACTTACCCTGAAGTTTTATAACCCAAATTTAACAGCTTTCTTTTCATTTTCATCCACAGTCTTCAGAAATTTCACATACATATTCCATTTTTACTCACTATATTTATCCTTTTTTATATTTGTGTCAATGACATTAATACATAACCCCATAGGGAATATTATTAAAGCCTAGTTCATTCACATTAAGCTACAATGGATTATATTTTGTTTAATAAACACAGACAATATATGATTTGCTTGCTCTTCTTGTGTCTCGTAACATTGGAATCAGCTTTTGTCACTTGGCATGCGTCTCCTTTCAAAATGAGGACTGTGTTTCAGCTGCTATTTATTTGTGCCAATTCCTAGCTAAACTACTTAATTCACATGGCCCTGAAGAAATAGTAGCTGCAGGCTTTGTTTGTTCTTGTTCTTGTAAATCACAGGACAGGACAGGTTTTAGGGCACTATTTGAATCAGTCCCTTAGGCACACCTTAACAAATGGGTGTCACTCAGAAATGCTACCAATGATGACTTCTTGATTTCAGTTGCTCTTTTAGAGCACTAGTAATGTGACCTACGGCCTTTCCTGCAGTGGGTCCCAGGAAGATATGAAACAGTAATTATAGTGTAATAAAGAACAGGAGAACTTTATTTAAATGGCAGAATTTGCATTTAAATGGAAATTTCAAAATGAAAACATGTAAAAGCTTGATAGGTGCAATATTTAGTATACAGCACATGCCAGCAGTTAGAATAGCATGCTGCAGGGGTTGTAAGGGTTTTCCTTTGTGCCCAAAGGGCATGAGAGGAGGTTTAGGGTGATACTCTAAAGGAAAAAATGAATTTAGCTAGAGATGTGGTGCATTTCATCAAATAAAATTAGTAATCATATTTTGCTATTTTGAAGAGTGGGGAATGAATGAATTCCTTAGGGCACTCCAATCTATGACCTGCAGCTGGAGAAATGACTAATTGATTAACACTTAGGAAATGTAATAAGATTTAATGCTCTGAACTGCTCAGAGTAATTTTGCATTAATCTACTAATTGAAAGGGTTTATTTCTTTCCCAGATAAGGAATTAAGGCATACACAAGTTTAAATACTTTTCACAATTAGGAGGTATTCTACTACTGACATGAAAATCTATCATGAAAGTGATTCCCTCATTTTAAGCAATAATGTTAAGCAATCAGAATGACTCTGTAGGGTTGAAGAAAGCCAGTGAACTCACTCTAGTACAGAAACAAATGTGATGAAGGAGAAATTATGCTTAGAAAGCAAATAAGTTAATGTGAATTCCTTTTTTTTTTTGCTTAAGTGCTGATATTGCCAAAATGTAACTAGTGTAGCCTATTTTGGATTATAATGTTTGCAAAGATTCTTAAATTATGAAGTATTTATTTTCAGAATGCTGGTTAACACCCCACAACTTAATGATTATCTATATATTAACTAATTATCCAAAGAACAATGTAAACATAACCAAATAGACATGGCTGAAGAGGTCATAGATCTTAGAGGAAACCCTAAGACTGTCACATCCGTAGATTAATGTAATTTCTTACTTTGTGCAAAATATGAATCATTATATTTACAGACAAATATCCCAGTCACCACTCATTAAAGAAGCTTATATAACACCAGTTGAGACTATTGCCAAGTAGCACAACTGGTCACACACAGACATTGTCTATGAATTTCCCAGGCCTAAGTGACACATCTACCATGCAACCTCTACATCTAAGGTACATGGTACATAGAACAGGGGTAAAGAAGACAACATTAATGAATCTCTCAGTTCTCATTAATGAAGTTCCCTTATACAACAGAGGGACAGAAACACAAAGGGTTACAAATGATTAAAACATAGAGATTAAGAGTCTGCAGATTGCTGGTCCATGGACAGGACTCCTATATTAAAGTTCACCCACCCAAGGGGTGGAAACATTATAAAAGCCAGGGAGGAGGTGCATGGTCATACGGAAACAGTGTCCTACAAGCTTCTGGGACCCTGCTCACATGATTCTATGAAAACGGTGTCAGCGTGCAAAATTCCCACACAAACTGAGGCAGACAAAAAGCCAGCATAGAACTGAGGAAATGAAGAGCAGACCCAACATACCTGAGGAAACACTGGCAGCTGATTACTGCTGGGTGAGGAAGAGCTGATCTTCCTAAAACAAGGGACTCTAGGTAGGCTGAGTAGACCTCAGAGGACAGACTTGCTGACTTGACACAGTGGGACTTAATACAGATGACAGCGTATACGGGTTCCAGTGGCGGGGGGCTGGGGGCGGGCAAGGGGGAGTCTGTGGGAGTGTGCCAGTGGGAATGGGGCTATAAATATGATTAATATTCTTTGAGATAGTCTTTATAAAATACACAAAAATTAAATAAAAACAAATTTAAGAAACATAAACTTTCAAATCTTCTGATTTTAAAATTTTATCCTTTAGTAGACATACAATATCGTGTTTCTCAGAAACAGATATCACTTTTCTTTTTCTTATAAATGTAGGATCCATGTTTAGAATGGCAAAAAGATTTTTTAAAAACTGGCTTGTTTTCAGTGTATAGCAGTTAAATAAGAATAGTAATACACATGAATATTTCTCAGGCTTTTGTGTTATACACATTGCTCTATATCTAATAATAAAAGTACAAGTGTTATTGTTCAATCAGATTCTCCTTGTTGTTCACTGTTTCTTTAGCATATTTACTTCCATTGAGCTGTTCCAGAAAAAGAGACCACACTTTGTAGAAACCATGTGTGCTTGTGGACTCAGAAAGTTATTACAATTGGAGTCATACTGAAAAGGAAAGTCAAGCTTAGCTATAGATGTGACACATTTCATCAAGGAATTATTAATCATATTTGTAATTTTGAAAATATTTGGGAATGAATTCCTTATAGCTAGGGAGTTATAAGATTTGGGTGAATAATAGTTGGATTTGGTGAATATTGGTCTTAAAGTTCACCTAATTGTGAAGTAAATGTTTTTTATAAATATAACAAAATCCATATAAAAATGAGATTTTATCTGATGCACATATTTTTGAAGCAGAACTATTATAGTAGTATTAATTACCTCTAAGGAAGACTCAGAACTTCTTTTCCCAATACTTGAACTCCTTTTTAAAGGTTTTAAAGTATTTTTTCCTTTTATTAAAATTTATAATGATATGACTTTCAGGCTTCAGTTTGGATGATAATAATGAACATGTTTTCACCAACTTAGCTTGTCTTTTACATTTCATCTCAAGAACTGCCAAACTGTTATTTTTTTTCTTTTTTCTTTTTTTTTCATCTAGGGTCTCCCATAGCCCCAGCTGGCCTGGAACTCACTATGGAGACCAGGCTCGCCTTGATCTGACAGAAATCCACCAGCTTTGGCCTCCAGAGTGCTGGAATGAAAGTCATGTGCCAGCACACCCGTCATAAAATTAGTATTTTGTATGGCTCTTTTGCTTAAGTGATGCAAACAGCTTGCCTTTCTCTCTCTCTCTCTCTCTCTCTCTCTCCATATATCTCTATATATATATATAATGACAGAAGTTGAGAACCATCTGTTTGTAGTTGTGTGTGTGTGTGATAGTCTAGGTCTAAGAATTAAAGGGCAAAAATCTTCTCTGATAAGGCTGGTCTGACTGATTTCACCATTTCATGCTGGAGATACAGTGTTTTTGTAAAAAATGGGCAAAACCCTTGCTTGGATCACAGCTCTGAGAGAAGTGGGAAGGATCAGTTTCCCAAGAGCTCGGGTCTGCTCTTGGCCTTATAATAAATACTAAAGAGACAGGCTGTTTCTTTATTAAGACATAGCTGTAATGCGGCTTAGTAAGGCCATGTATAGCTCTATTTGTTCTATTAGAAGGTCTATGCTTTCCAATTATCTGCAGAGATGTGAGTAAGCCATGCTTCATGCTCCTACTGTCATATTTTCTGAATGTGACTGACGGAATCACCTCAGAACATTTACTGAAATCTTGCTCTTTTAATTTGCTTCTGACAAGTGTTTGACAATAGCAACGAGACAAGTACTTAATATAAATTGCTTCTGGTCAGGCATTTGGTCATGGGAATGAGAAAAGTAATGATCAAAGACTCAATGTTTGAAAATTTTCCTAACTATTGATCAATATTTAAAATTTTATTTTTTAGGAGTTTCTATATAATCAGGGGACTAGTTTTGCTATTGTGGGTACAACATATTACCTCTTTAATAAGATGATCGTTAACTCGATAGACATTGCAAATGATATTTTGAGTAATCCTATGTTAATATTCCATGTTTCATTGAGTGGGTTTTCTATTTCTTCACTGGAGAAAAGATTTTAACATAGAAGAAGTATTTTGAATACATTCTTTATCTTTACTATGTACTATTCCCAGCAAAGTAGACACCAAAGAAAAGAAAAGAAAAAAATCAGAAAAGAAACAAACTATTTCTAAGTAACTTAGGTGAATTAGAAATGAAACCTAGAGAGCTCTTTTGTGAATACAGAGAAAATTTTTGTGTGGATAAAACTTGACCATCAACCTTAACCAGGGAAAATTTTAAATATTTTTCATATATATATATACTTTTATAAAGAAGTCTGTATGTAAAAAGCAGAAAAAACTACTGTGAGAATAAAAATAAAAGTTTATCAGATGACAAAGCTCTTAAACTTCGCACTGAGCATTAAAAAAAATGTAAACGTTCTACAGCTTTACCAATCTCAAACAAACAAATAACCATACAAATTAGAGACTTTTCAATTAGAAATAAAAGGCAAGTTAAAACTTTTTTCTTTTTCTGTCTTTTTGAAGCAGGGTCTCCCTGTAGCCCCAGCTGTCCTGGAACTCACTATGTAGACCAGGCTGGCCTTGAACTCAAAGAGATCTGGCTCCCTCTGCCTCCCGAGTGCTGGGACTACAGGCATGTGCTACCACGCCTGGCAGCAAGTAAACATTTAGGAATCACAATGACTGAGATGAAAAAATATACTATCTAGAATCAGAAGTTTATTGGAGCAGAAAAGTTTAGTGATCAAGGTAACATAACCATTCAATACGAAAGGTAGTCTACAAATAATAATTAGAGAATGAACATAAAAACGAAAAAGAAAAAGAATGGATGTGGTGGGGAATATGTGATTAGCATCCTAATAAATGTGTAACAAGAGTTCCTTAAAGAAAGTCTAAAAAGAACAAATGTTAGAAGAAATGATAACCAAAACTTCCAGAATTGGAGCTAATTATAAGCACTCAGATCAGATGATGATAATCATGTAAAAGAAAAAGAAAATCCCATCAAATTACCATTAAAATCAGTGGTAAGTAGAATATTCAAAAGAGAAGAATAAAACAAAAAAGCTCATTATTTACATAGAGAAATAAGAATGACAGTATTGGAACTTTTCTGAGAAACCTTCTAAATTGTAAGACAGTGAAGCGCATGTTTAATGTGTAGAAAGAAGAAGAAAAAACATGCTATTAGTCTATAATTCTATCCCTGGGGAAAATACCTTTCAAAACAAAGAAATGATACAATGTGAGATACACTGAAGCTAAAAGAATTGGAGGAACCTGTCACCAGCCAGCATGCTATGCAAGAAATAATGAAAAAGCCCTTCAGGTAAAAGTAAAATAACCCTAAGTAGAAATCCTGATCTGCCCAAAGAATTTAAGAGAGAGAGAGAGATGAGAGAGAGAGAGAGAGAGAGAGAGAGAGAGAGAGAGAGAGAAATAGTGATTTCATATGTGTTTAAAAAAGTAAAGCCCTCTTCTGTCCTCCACGACACTGTACGACACGGGCGCACTCACATACATACAGGCAATATACTCATACACATAAAATAAAAATAATAATTAAAATAGTTTTTTAGAAAAATAAATTCCATTAAAATTTACTTTATTCTATAAAGTTAAAAAAGAATGGCAATGCAATTAGGGAACACAAAACAGTTTTAGATTTTGTGAGACACAATTGATCCCTAGTGAATACTGTTTTTCTTAGGCTTTAAATATCATCTTATGCATTATCACTTATTTTTTGAATTACCTTTAATAACAGTATGCAATTGTGGTAAACTGAATTTATGGTAAATTGCATACTCTAGTCTAATGGAAAAAGAGGAGAGCCAAAGTGACTGTAAGCTTAAAGCCTGAGTCAGGATGAAGAGCATAGAAACATTGATTAAATTATGTGAGACTAATAAAGTATCTCTCTTTTTCAAAGATGAATCTAAGGAGAAATGAATAGAACATTGTCTCTTATTTCTGTTGACAAATACTCCTCCTTAAGAAAGAAGAGAAAAGGAAGATATAGGGGTAAAAACTTCTAAAGGTTTTCCTATTGTGTCTTTCTTAAGGACAGGGAATACCAATCCCTTCTTCCATGAATCCTTTCATACACCAATGTACGTGTTGGCTCACATAAGAAGGATTAAGAGTCTCTACGCCTTGGTACAGATGTGGATATGAAGTCATAGTTTGTCATGCACTGCACAGAAGAAATCATTTAGTAAAGTACAAAGGAGAATTTCTCTTCTTTAGCATGTACACTACTCGATTTATTCTTTGGGGGAATACTGTTTACACTAAGGGTCCCAGAGGACAGAGGTGTCGAACGATGAGTAGAAAGACCATAAATGTCAGAAAGAGACCAAACAATGACATGAACACGGGCATTAAGAATCCAATTCAAATTCAGATGTTACATAATGAATGCCTTGAGATAACTAATAGATGAAAAGAAAGTATATGCAAGCCAAATACTAAAAAATAGTCAACCTGGCCACACATGGTTGTGCATGCCTTTAATCCCAGCATTTGGCAGGAAGGCAAGGCAATTCTCTGTGAGATCAAGGACAGTCTGGTAAAATCTAGGCTGCAGCTACAGGGAAAACCTATCTCAAAAAAATTAATAAAGTCAAAATGTCAGTTTGACTTTAAAGAAATAAACTCTGTCCTCAAAGGTATTAGCTTCAATTAAAGAAAATATTAGGTTACTGTTTCAATTTCCTTGTGTGTTATGGGTGTGTTTAAGATGGTTCCCATGCCTATAGATACATATCCATTTTTATTTTTTTTAGGTTTACAAATTTAGTAGATTGTAGGTTTTTAAAGTATTCCCTTATAAAGTTCTGGATCTTTCTGGTGTCTGTTGTGCTGTTTTCCCTTTCATCTCTGATTTCGTTGATTTGGAGGTGCTCCTTCTTTTGGTTAACTGTGCTATTAGTCTGTCAATCTTGTTTATCTTTTCAAAGAACCACCTCTTGGATTCTTGATTGTTTGTATTGTTTTGTTTTTATTTCATTAATTTCTGCTCTGATTTTTGTTATTTCTTCTTGTCTGGTAGGTTTGGGTTTCATTTGGTGTTGCTTTTCAAGTGTCTTAAGTTACAATGCTAAGTCATTTATTTGTGTTCTTCCTGATTTCTTAACGTAGGCACTTAGAGATATAAACTTCCCTTTAAGGACTGCTTTCAACATGTCCCAGAGGTTTTGTTGTGCTGTGTTATCCTTTTCTTTCTTTCTTTCTTTCTTTCTTTCTTTCTTTCTTTCTTTCTTTCTTTTTTTTTTTTTTTTTAGAGAAAGCATTTCATTACAGCTTTAATGTATTCAGTAACACATTCCAGAGCAAGGGTGCATCTCTTACAAAGGTGGCTATAATTTTTTAGGTTCGTAGTTGAATTAGTATAGTCATACAATATTGAACTCAGTATAAATGCTGTAAGACATGAGTTTTTACCATTTAAAGAAGATCTCCATTTCATTTTAAGATATGCTGTTTCCTACATTTTTAATGCTACTAACACATGTTTGCACATGTGTCTTTAATCTCTACATATCTGATTATTATTAGTCACAGTCAGTAACACTCAGATCCTTAGTACCTGAGGATGGATATAAAGTCATCAAGTAGATTTCACTGGTAATGTTTATCACCTCTACTATTTAACATGAAGGATATTTTTTAATTTTTAATAACCACATGATTAGAAGAAGAATTTCATTACAGCTTTAACATATTCAATAACACACTCCAGAGCATGAATACATCACTTTCACAAGTGGCTGTAAGTTTCTAGGTTCACAGTTGAATTAATACAGTTATACAATATTGAAATCAGTATAAGCCCTGTAAGACATAAAATTGAATGAGTTTTTAACCTTTAAAAAAGATCTCCATTTCATTTTAACATATATTGTTTTTGCTACTAACACTGAAATGCTGTCGAATGCATGCCTAATCTATATGTATCTGATTATTATTAGTCATAATTGGTTTCACCTGGATACTTGGCACCTGGGTATGTCTATAAAGCCATCGGGTAGATTTCAGTGGTAATGTTTATCACCTCTACTAATTAGCATGACACACATTTCCATGCTTCCTCCTCAAATATAATACATTTTTAAAAAATTGTTGATTTTTTTTTTTTTGGCGTGTGTATATCACACAGAATATCCCAAACCATCTTATTCAACTATATGGCCACTTCCTAGATGGCACCTTTCCATAGCCTCCCTCCCCCAACTAGAGCCCTTATACTCTGATATCCCTGCTACGGTCTGCTGTGTTGTTGGGACCCCCAGCCATTCCCCACTACTTGTCCATCTGGTAAATCCAGTTAGCATCTCTATAAGTCTTTGTTTTAGGAAGGTCAGCTGTTCCTCATCTAGTAGCAATCAGTTTTCAGTATTTCTGTAGATAAGATTGGGGTCTGCTGTTCATTTTCCCAGGTCTATGCTGGGTTACTATCCGGGAGTCCCTTTGGCCACCCAGGCAAACAACTCAAAAGAAGCTATCTCCTGTGTGGCATTGTTGCTCATTATGTAGCCTTTAGCTATACATATGGACCCTTAATACATTATATTGGCTCCTTTAATCTTTGGTTATACTTTCCTTTTGGGTTTTTAAGGCTGTACACTTGGCCCAGTTAAACCAATTTATTTTTACTTTTAAGGTTGTTTGAGGATCTGTTCCTCAGGGGTCACATGGGTTTGGGAGGAGCCCTTGGCTCCTTTCTTTTACCAGTTCTGCCTATGTGAAGATAAGTCAAAGGTCCTGCTTAACTATGGCTGGCTTCGCTTGGAACCATGGAGGAAATGATTTCTCTCTATCAACTCTCCTCTTTGTAGACTGGACACTGGTTCAAGTCCATCTGGTGGGGTCTCCTCAGCCTCCTTGATCAAGAGGACAGGTGACCCAACACAATTACAGGACATTTGAGAGATGCTCATAGTCCCCTGAAACTATTCGACATAGGGGGGCAAGGAGCAAAAGCTGTCCTTTATGTCCCTCTGACCAAGTTATTATAGGCCTCAAAGTATGTCTGTTAAACATCCAAGAAGGTTAGTTCCACCAGTCTGGTACTTAATTATTGTGTGTCATGTAGCTAGATATTGGGTAAAGACCAATTGTTCTCAGATAGACCTTACCTACACATGTAGTTCTTGATATGTATGTTTAATTTGTCAGTAGGTTGTTGGATAATATGGTTGCCTCTGGTTTGTAAAATTATCTAGGCATTATTTATCTCTTGCATTGTCTCAACCCTCCATCATGGTTTCCCCAATTACAGTGCCCACATTTTCCCCCTTTCTCCCTTAATAATACCCATCTCCTATGGTCCTACCTCGCTTGAGCTCCTTCTTTCCCTTTATCCAATATGTTGCTTGTAAACTATTCCCTCCCCCCTCCATTAAACTAACCCAGTTTTTAATCCATATCTCCCTTATGAGGGCCTGTTTCCAAATGTTTTTCTCTTTCAGGTTCTTTCTTTTCCTTTACCTCCCTGGTTCCTTTCCATTATCCTGGTCCCTGTAGTTATGTCTGCTTACATACTCACATATCAGGGTTTGAGTCTAGGATCCATATACAAGGAAGAACTTATGTCGATTTTTTTTTCTGAGTCTGTGTTACTTCACTTAGTATAACAGTTTCTAGTTCCATCCATTTCCTTGCAATTTTCATGATTTCATCTTTCTTTATTACTGGGTAAAACTCCATGATATAAATGAACCACATTTTCATGGTCCACTGTCATGACATTATCCAGTGACAATTGAGGAACACTTAGGTTGCTTCCATCTCTTAGCTATTGTGAAAAGAGCAACAACAAACATGGATGTACAAGTATCTCTGCAATAGGATGAGTTCTTTGGGTATATGCCAAGGAGTGGTATAACTGGGTCAAATGGTATGTTAATTTGTAGTTTTTTCAGATTTCTCCACAATGCTTTCCATAGGGGTTGAACACATTTACACCCCCCCCAGCAGTGGAGGAGTGGTCCCCTTTCATTATATCCTCTCCAACATTTAGTATCATTTGTTCTCTTGATCTTAGCCAGTCTGACTAGGGTAAGATGAAATCTTAAATTGGTTTTAATTTTCATTTCCTTAATTATTAATTATGTTCAACATCTTTTAAGATGCTTCATAGCCATTTTTACTCCTTTTGAGAGCTCTCTATTCAGCTTCTTAGCCCATCTTTTAATTGGATTACTTCTTGTCTTTATTATCTGTTTTTTGAGTTCGTTATATATTCTGGATATTAAACCTCTATCAGATGTGTTGCTGGTGAAGATTTTCTCCCATTCTGTGGATTTTCTGTTCACTTCCCTGGTTGCCTCCTTTGATGTTCAAAAGGATTTTATTTTAATGAGGTCCCATTTGTTAATTCTTGACCTTGTTTCCAGAGCAATTGATATCCAGTTTAGAAAATCCTTTGCTACACCTACATATTGTAGGTTTTTCCCAATCTTTTCTTCTAACAGTTTCAAATTTCAGGCTTCACATCGAGGTCTTTGATCCATTCAGAACTGACTTTTGTGTAAGGTGAAAGATAGGGGTTTAGTTTTGTTCTTCTATAGGTGAAGAACCAGTTTCATTTGCTGAACATGCTGTCTTTCCTCCAGTGAATATTCTTGGCCCCTTTTTCAAATATCAGGTGGCTGAAACTGCATTTATTCATATTTGGGTCTTCAATTTTGTTCCATTGATCTATGGGTCTATTTTTTGTGCCAGTACCAATTTATTTTCTTGACTATAGCTCTGTAATACAGCTTAAATCTGGTATAGAAATCCCACCAGCATTGCTTTTAGTGCTCAGGTTTGCTTTGGCTATCTGAGGTCTTTTGTGCTTCCACATGAATCTTAGGATGATTTTTTTCCAATTCTGTAAAGAATGTCATGGGGATTTTGATTGGCATTGCATTGAATCTATATATGACTCTTGGTAGGATGGTCATTTTCACAATATTAATTCTTCCAATCCATGAGCATGGGAGTTCCTTCCATCTTCTGATGTCTTCCTCAATCTCTTTCTTTAAAGATTTAAATTTTTCATTGTAGAGGTCTTTAATGTCTTTGGTCAGGTTTATTCCAAGATATGTATATATGTAGCTATTGTGACAGAGAGTTTTTCCATGTGATCTTTCTCTGATTGCCTGTTATTGGTATATAGAAAGGCTACAGACTTTTGTAGGTTAATTTTCTAACCTGCAAATTTACTGAACGTGCTAAAAATTTCTAAGAGTTTTCTGGTGGAATTTTTGGCTCTCTTAGATATAATATCATATCATTTGCAAAAAAGGGACAATTTGATCTCTTCTTTTCCAATTATTACTCCTTTAATTTCCTTCTCTTGTCTTATTGCTCTTGCAAGAATTTCAAGCACTATGTTAATGAGAAGTGGAGATAGTGGACAGCCTTGTATGGTTCCTGATTTCAATGGGAATGCTTCCAGTTTTTCTCCATTTAGAATGATGTTGGCTGTGGGTTTGTCATATATGGCTTTAATTATGTTGAGGTATGTTCCCTCCAGTCCAATTCCCTCTAGGACTTTGAACATAAATGCATGTTGAATTTTGTCAAAGGCCTTCTCTGAATCTATTGAGATGGCCAGGTAGTTCTTGTCTTTGAGCCCAATTATATGATTTATGATGTTTATTGTCTTACGTATATTGAACCATCCCTGCATCTCTGGGATAAAGCTGACCTGATCATGATGAATGATCGTTTTGATGTGTGTCTGTATGCGGTTTATAAGTATCTTGTTGAGAATTTTTTGCATCTGTGTTCATTAAGGATATGGTCTATAGTTGGTTTTTTTTTGGTTGTATCTTTACCTGATTATGGCATTAGAGTGATGCTGGCTTCTTAGAAGGAATTTGGAAGTTCTCTCTCCATTTCTATATTTTTGAATAAATTAAGTAGTATTGGATGTAGATCTTCTTTAAATGTCTGATAGAGTTCTGCTGAAAATCCATCTGGTCCTGGGCTTTTTTTAATTGGAAAGTATTGTATTATTATTTCAATTTCTTTTTGTGTTATGGGTCTGTTTAAGCTGTTGATCTCTTCTTGGTTTAGTTTTGGTGGTTCCCATGCCTTTAGATATTCATCCATTTCTTTTGGGTTTTCAAAGTTGGTAGCATATAGGTTTTTAAAGTATTCCCTCATAATGTTCTGTATGTTTCTGGTGTCTGTTGTGATGTTTCCCCTTTCATCTCTGATTTTGTTGATTTGGAGGTGCTCTTTCTTCCTTTTAGTTTACTGG
>NW_008338715.1:6810543-6861120 GCF_000622305.1 Nannospalax galili | reverse complement strand
TTTGCTGTTGCTTTTCAAGTGTGTTGAGTTGCAATGTTAAGTCATTTATTTGTGTTCTTTCTGATTTTTTGATGTAGGAACTTAGAGCTATAAACTTCACTCAAAGGACCGCTTTCAGCGTGTCCCAGAGGTTTTGTTGTGTTGTATTGTCCTTTTCATTTAGTTCCAGGAATACTTTTATTTCTTTCTTAATTTCTCTTTTGACCCATTCATCATTCAGGAGTGCATTGTTTAATCTCCATGTGTTCATGTGGTGATTAGGGTTTCTTCTGCTGTTGATTGTAAGCTTTATTGCATTGTGGTCTGATGGAAAGCATGGAATGATTTCAATCTTTTTGTATTTGTTGAAGTTTGTTTTGTGCCCCAGTATATGGTTGATTTTGGAGAAGGTTCTATGGAGTGCTAAGTAGAAAGTATAACCTTTGGTGCTTGGGTGGTGTCTTAGTTTATTTCTTCATTGCTGTGACAAAACACTCTGACCACCACCAACTTGGGGAGGAAAGGGTTTATTTCTCTTACATCTCCTGGGTCACAATTAATCAGGGAGCCCAAGGTAGGAACTCAATGGCAGGAACCTGGAGGCAGAAGCTGGAGCACAGGCCATGGAGGAACACTGCTTACTTGCTTGAGATGGAGGTTCCGGCTTCTTCCAGTTTCCTGTAGACGGAGGTGAGGGCTCCTGGGTATGCGAGAAGCAACTGGGTTGGTCTGGATGCAACCAGGAAGCAGTGATGGTTCCCCCTGTGCCTGGGGCGCCAAGACAAGGAATGGGACATGACCCAGGCTAGGAAGAGAGAAGGGCAGAAGAAGGGTGAATGAGGCTGGTGCCATTGACTTACCCCAGAGAGAGGCCTGCGGGTCTTGCAGGCCCAGGGAAGCAGAGGGAGGTCTGTGTGTTTCTTTTCATTTAGTTCAAGGAATACGTTTATTTCTTTCTTAATTTTTCCTTAGACCCATTAATGAAACAGTAATACAAAACCTCCCTACTAAATATAGCCCAGGACCAGATGGATTTAAAGCAGAATTCTACCAGGCATTTAAAGAAGATCTACATCCAATACAACACAATTTATTCAAAACGATAGAAATGAAGGGAGAACTTTCAAAATCTTTCTATGAAGCCAGCATCACTCTAATACAAAAGCCAGGTAAAGATACACCCAAAACAGGAAACTATAGACCCATATCCTTAATGAAAATAGATGCACAAATTCTCAAAAAATAAAAAAAAACAGAGGGTACCATATTAGTCTAAAAACCTACTGATAAATTATCCATACAACTAGATCAAATAATATAATGTATGTCTAGGCAAGGTTTATCTGAGAATGTGGGATCTTTTCCAAAGCTTTAACTACATGACATATGGTAATTAGAAGTACCAGACTGGTGCAACTAACCTTCTTGGATGTTTAACAGCCATACTTTGGGCCTATACTAATTTGGTTAGAGGGACATAAAGGACAGTTTTTGCAGCTTGCCCTCCTAGGTCAACTAAGGTCCAGGGGACTATGAGACTCTCTCAAAATGCCCTGTAACTGTGGTGAGTCACCAGTTCTCTTGATCAAATAGGCCATGGAGACCCCACCAGATGGACTTGAACCAGTGTTCAGTCAACAAAGAAGGGGATCAACACAGAGGAGAGATTTCCTTCATGATTCCAAATGAAGCCAGCCTTGGTTGAGCAGGACCTTTGACTTATCTTCCCACAGACAGAACTGGTTAAAGAAAGGAACCAAGGGCTCTTCCCAAGCCCATGTGACCCCGGAGGAACAGATCTTCAAAGGAACTCAAGAGTTAAAATAAATTGGTTTATCTGGGCCAATTGTAGGGTCTTAAACACCCAAAAGGAAAGTATATCCAAAGATTAATGGGGTCAATATAATTTTTTAAGAGTCCATATGTATATCTAAAGGTTACATAACAAGAAATAATGCCAGACAGGAGATACCTTCCTTTGAGTTATTGGCCAAGGTGGCCCAAAAGACTCCTAGAAAGTTACCCAGCATAGAATTGGGAAAATGAACAGCAGACCTCAATCACATCTAAAGGAATATTAACAACTGTTTGCTGCTAGATGAGGAACAACTTATCTTCCTAAAACAAGAATCTCTAGATAGGCTGACTAGATTAAGTGGATGGACAAGCACTGGGGAATAGCTAGGGGAGCCGACAACACAGTGGACAGTGTCAGGGATGACAGAATATATGGACTCCAGTCGGGGGGTGGGCTATGGGAGGGTGCCATTTGGGAAGTGGGTATATAGATGAGTAAGATTATTTGGCATATTTTGTATGATATACACACACAAAATCAACATAAAAAATTACATAAAAAAATCCCAACAAAATACTTGCAAACTGCATACAGACACTCATCAAAAAGATCATTCACCATGATCAAGTCAGCTTTATTCTAGGGATGCAGGGATGGTTCAATATACATAAGTCAATAAATATGATAAATCTTATAAATGGGCACAAAGACAAGAACCACATGATCAACTCAATAGATACAGAGAAGGTTTTTGACAAAATTCAACATGCATTTATGTTCAAAGTCTTAGACTGGAGGGAACATACCTCACCATAATTAAAGCCATATACAACAAACACACAGCCAACATCATTCTAAATGGAAGAAAACTGGAAGCATTCCCATTGAAATCAGGAACAATACAAGGCTGTCCACTATCTCCACTTCTCTTTAACATAGTTCATGAAATTTTTGCAAGAGCATTAAGAGAAGGAAATTAAAGGAGTAATAACTGGAAAAGAGATCAAATTATCCCTTTTTGCAGACAATATGATATTATATCTAAGAGATGCCAAAAATTCCACCAAAAATCTCCTATAAATTATTAACACATTTGGTAAAGTGGCAGGTTGCAAAAATAACCTACAAAAGTCTGTAGCCTTTCAGTATACCAATAACAGGCAATCACAGACAGATTACTTGGAAACAATCCTATTCACAATAGCTACAAAAAAATAACTTGGAATAAACCTGACATAAGACATTAAAGACCTCTACAATGAAAATTTTAAATCTTTAAAGAAGGAGATTGATGAAGACATCAGAAGAGGGAAGGACATCCCATGTTCATGTATTAGAAGAATTAATAGTGTGAAAATGACCATCCTACAAAAAGCCATTTATAGATTCAATGCAATGCCAAGCAAAATCTCCATGACATTTCACAGAATTGGAATAAACCATCTTAAGGTTCATATAGAAACACGAAAGACCTCAGATAGCAAAGCAACCCTGAGCACTAAGAGCTGTGCACAGGGGATTACTATACCAGATTTTAAACTGTATTAAAGAGCTGTAGTCATAAAAACATGGTAATGGCATGAAAATAGACACGTAGGTCAATGGAACAAAAGTGAAGACCCAAATATGAGTACACGCAATTTCAGCCACCTGATATTTCACAAAGGGGCCAAGAACATTCACTGGATGAAAGACAGTACGTTCAGCAAATGTTGCTGGCAAAACATGATCTCCACCTATAGAAGAATGAAAGTAAACCCCTATCTTTCAGCTCCAAGTGGATCAAAGACCTCAGTGTGAAGCCTGATACTCTGAAACTATTAAACGAAACCATTGACAATAATCTACAAGATATAGGTGTAGGAAAGAATTTTCCAAACTGGACATCAGTTGCTCAGGAAACAAGGTCAAGAATCAACAAATGGAACCTCATTAGCTAAAAAGCTTCTGTACATCAAAAGAAGCAACCAAGGAAGGAAGTGAAGAGGAAATCCACAGAATGGGAGAAAATCTTCACCAGCAACACATCTGACAAAGGTTTAACAACCAGAATATATACTGACTTCAAAAAACAAATAATCAAGAAATGAAGTGAAACAATTAAAAAATGGGCTAAGGAGCTGAACAGCGAGTACTCAAAAGAAGAAATAAAGACTGCTAAGAAGCATCTTAAAAGGCATTCAACATCATTAGTAATTAGGGAAACACAAATTAAAACCACTTTAAGATTTCCTCTTACACAAGTCAGACTGGCTAAGATCAAGAGAACAAATGATACCAAATATTGGAGAGGATGTGGGGAACAGGAAATGCTCATCAATTGCTGGTGAGACTGCAAACTTGTACAACCCCTATGGAAAGCAATGTGAAGAACTCTTAAAAAACTACAAATGAGTCTACCAATTGACCCAGTAATAGCACTCCTTGGCATATATCCAAAGAACTCATCCTATTGCAGAGAAACTTGTACATCCATGTTTGTTGCTGCTCTTTTCACAATAGCTAAGAGATGGAAGCAACCTAAGTGTCCCTCAACTAACGAGTGGATAATGAAAATGTGGCTAATTTACATGATGGAGTTTTACTCGGCAGTAAAGGAATATAAAATTTACAGGTAAATGGATGAAACTAGAAGCTGTTATAGTAAGTGAAGTAACACAGACTCTGAGAAAAGAAAGATGTATGTTCTCCCTCATATGTGGATCCTAGCTCCAAATCCTCATAAGTGAGTATGTATCCAGATATATCCAGACATATCTACAGGAACCAGGATAATGAAAACGAATCAGGCTGAGTAGATTCAGTGGATGGAGAAGCAAGGGAGAGCAGCTGGGGGCGCTGACAACACAGTTGATTGTAACAGGGATGACAAAGTATATGGGCTTCAGTGTCAGAGGGGGAGGCTATGAGAGGGTCCCATTAGGAAAGTGGGTTTATAGATGAATAAGATTGGGATATTCTGTATGATATACACACACAAATCAATAAATTAAAAAAAACATGAGTTATATTTGAGGAAGAAGCAAAAAAAATTGATTCACGTTAATTAGTATTAGTGAAAAAACATTACCATTGAAATCTGCCTGATAACTTTGTGTCTATACTCAGGTGCCAAGGATCTGAGTGTAACTAATAACAATTAGATACATAGAGATGAGAGATGCTTGTGGAAACATCTAAGTGTTAGTAGCATTAAAAAATGAGTTTTTCTGTAGGAAACAGTATATTTTAAAATGAAATGTAGATCTTTTTTAAGAGTTAAAAACTCATTCAATTTTATATCTTATAGGGTTTATACTGAGTTCAATATTGTATGAATGAAATGCTTCTTTCTAATCATGTGGTTATTAAAATAAATAAATAAAAATATTAGAAAGAAAATTATTATGGAGTAAAGAGAGAAATCATATATTTGTTGTAATATTGCATCAAATTTTATTCAAAGCAGAGACTAGCTATAAAATAAGTATGAAAAATGAGAGATTTTTACTTTGTTTTCTGTAAGGAAATTGTCCTTTTCCAATATTAATACTTCAGATGTGACATTAATTAGCATAAGATGAAACATGCAAGAATATGATAAAATTACCAGAGAGAAAAGACCACATATTGGCTTATCAGCTTGCTTATAAAAAATATGTTTTCCTGGCATTCTATAGTCTTGTTCTTCCAGGAATCTTTTCACAATAAACTGAGCCATGTATTGAGTGACTGGTTAGCTAAAGACCCTATAAAGTAGGATTTTTTATATTTTATAATCTGAGCATTAATACAACAACATTATTCAATCTTAGAGGGATTAATGTAGCATTAAGAAGTAATTACCTGCTCTAAGGTGGTCACAGATATCCTGTCTTTGAGGCCGGGAGCTCCTTGGTATAGTGCTTGCCTAGGATACTTGAGCCTTTGAGTTCATCCACACCATTACACTTTCTCCTATCATGTCTTGCCTTTGTTTCTGTTTTATCAATTCTTTCTCCTTTTATAGATGGTATTTATTATAGGATTAAATAATCATATTAATCATATTTTACTATCTATATAGCTTATCGTATTGTAATCATTTATTTGTTAGGAAAATACTGACTTATTCAATCATCATAATATCTATACTAATCAGAATTAGGCAAATAGGTTTTTTAGGAAATTGATGCGTGAAAATGTTATATTTCTAAGACCACAGAGTATAGAAAGAGTAGAAACTCTGCAGTTTGAATATAAAGGCCTCCTTCAGCTTGCTAACTCTGTACCATGTCATGGACTTGATCCCATTTCAGTGTTTTTTCCAGAGTGAGTGAAGAAGTTAATCATATTTGAGAGAAATATCCTAAAATTTCTTCTACTATGTTCCTGTGAATTGTAAAAAGTAGGTTTTTTACAAGATAAAGAAAATAAAAATGAACTCTCTCTCTCTATATATATATATATATGTGTGTGTGTATGTGAAAATGCATACTAGTGCACACGTCTGTATGTATGTGTACATGTATGCATGCTTGCATGCTTCCAGTCTTCCTCACACCTCAAGTTCAGTCGTTAATTCCAGAAATCAAAATTGCATTGGACTTTAATATTCTTAGGCAATTGAACTATGAACTATTTGAAATAGCCATGATATTACAAGGGAAAACTTATAAAGGACATGCCAACTGATATTTGGCATATATGTTAGGGGTCTTAGTACAACCATGACTCAGTTATAGCTGAAAGGTTAATGGAATTGGGAATTGTGTAGACATGACTGATTTTCCTTCTGTAGGAAGACAAGGTTGGGGAAATAAGTAGATTTAGACACAAAACCTCTAAAGTCTTTACATCTGCATCTTCCTTTCTTAAGGGCAGAAAAGCACAACTCTCTTCTGCACTAAATCAGTCCCAACACTGGGAAGTATCCAGCGCTTGTCTGGGAAAGCACTGTTTAGCCAAAAATACATTAATATGAGATAAAACAGTCAGCTTGAGAAGAAGTAAACCAAACATTTTGAAATAAGAAAGACTGAAAAGCATTTCTTTTTCTAAATCAGTGTTCTTCTGGCATAAATCCTTAATATTAGAGGGCAAGTCTTCGGGCTTTTGAATATAATTATTCAGAAAACACTGCTGTTTCATTGACTCCCTGAATAATGTTGTTGAAACTCTATTTTCAATAGAATCAAGATGGTCTATGCAAGAGCTTACTGCTGAGAGAAATCGCATCTATTTGCCTCAAACACAAAAGAAGTGACTTAATTTCTTTTTCAAAACCTTTGAAAACTTCTCTGTGGTCTCTCTCTTAAGAAGCCTGGCCTTGTCTGAGGATGTGCATTGTTGTCCTTCTCTTACATCTCTGCCTCCCCTGTTCATACCCGTGCTTAACCCGTATTATTATTTTTTTCTTAACATTTGGAAGCATACATTTGCTTCCAAAAATAAAGTTGGTTCTCTCTTTGTTTTTTATTGGAGTATACCTATGACCTCACAGGGCGGTGTGACCAGCTGTGAGAGAAAACCATAGGAGAATTTAGAGTATTCATCAATTATATGGAAAAGAAAAAAAAAAAAAACCTCAGATTCATCTGTACAATATAAAGAGTGAATAAATTAATTAGGTATTTTATATAATGCTTAATTTTATAAGTTATACTAATTACCTTATGGAGTAGAAAATTAAATGTGTAAAGAAGAAACATACGCAAAATTTATAGTGGTTTAGTCTTTTTTATGGTTATGAAATTTAAATTTAGTTTAAAATAGTTTATATAGAAATCTTATAAAATATATTTATTACTGATGAATTTAATCCATTTATCATTTACTGAACATAAATTTCCTCTGGTAGAATTAGGTGATCTGAAAGTATTTCTATAGTTAAGAAACTGAACAATTACACACTGTAGATGTTAAAGTAGAGTAATCACTTACTAATGGAAAGAAAATAAACAGGTAATTGATATTGAGCACCATATTGAATACAGTTTTGGTAAACATGATTAAAATGAAATAAATAGTAAAATCTATTGATCTGCTAAAATGTCCCAAATTTCATCTGATTACCATCAGTTGACAGCCTTTCCTCAGCTTTCTGTGCAGAATGAAAAATTATAGACAGAAACTGTAGGCTCTTCATTCCTTTTTCAGTCAGTGTTTGCTTTACTGAAGACATCTTCAGTATTTAATGTATTTCAACAATAAAGATGAGAAAAGCTGGAAGCTATATTTGTGCTATTGATCTGAACATTAATGTCTGAATTTATAAACCTATATGGAACTAAACATGGGTTCATGGATAAAGGACATGTACAATGAGGACTTCAGGCTTCACATGATACAATACCTCTGTTAAAGTCTAGGAAAATGAAGCCCACACACCAGTGATACCTGGGCAAAAATCTTAGTTTATACTTCAACAAATCCTGTTTTTTTTCAAATAGCCAAATTGAGATTGGAGATTTTATAGATGTTGTTGCAACTAAAAACAAACAAACAAACAAAAACTCTCTTGTTGGGAAGAAGCTCCTTTAAGAATATGAAAAAGTAATGCTCATTGTTTTCCAGTAAAGATTCATTTATAGGCATTCAATTGATTTCATACATAGGCCAAATTTTAACTTTCCTTAAGCTTGAAACATTAAAATATTAAAGAAGAGATAAGAATTCAGAGGTCAATTCTGAAAAAAATCTGTATATTCTGCTTTAACACACTATTATTTGAACTTGAATTTTTACTAGACATTATTAATATTGGAAAGTAGTTTATTCGGAGAATGATCATGCATTATTTAATGGTCATTAATCTTCAAAAAATCGCAGATGTATCTTATATAGAGACTTGATATCAAGGTAAACAATTAGATAACAATTAGATACAAAGAATTGTTCCTTAATAGGAGATTCTATAAATTTCACTCCAAATTGATAGTTATGATTCAAACTGATGCCTCAAAACAGTACTTATGGGGATGGAGAGATGTTTGAGCTGGAGAGATGGTTAAGAACACTGGTTGCTTTTGCAGAGGACTGGGGTTTGATTCACAGCACCACATGGTGGCTAACAACTGTCTGTAAAGTAGAGTTCCCGGGGAATGCAATTCCCTCTTCTGACTTCCATGGGCATTGAACGACAGAGGTGAAGTCACATACATGCAGAACATATACATAAAAATAAAAATAATAAAATATTGGGGATGGAGAGTTGGCTCAGTGTTTAAGAGCACTGACTGCTTTGCAGAGGACCCAGGTTCGATTCCCAGCACCCACATGGCAGCTAAAAACTATCCTTAATGCCAGTTCCAGGGGAATCTGAAGCCCTCTTCTGACCTGTGTGGCATTGCATGACATGAGCGCACTCACATCCATATACATAAAATAAAAATAATAAAAACATTAAAAAAATTTAAAATCAATAATTTTAGTAATTTTTCAGGTTGACTAATGAGTGATGAGAGTTGCAAGAGCCAAATCTACAGACACCATTGAAGTGATGATTTACTACTGCTAGAAACAATAAGCATTAGACACACCAAGCATTAGACATTATGGTCAGGTTTGGAGGCCAGCACCTATGAAACAATGTTATCTTCCTTTCTGGGTTTAAAGTATGCAATTAATACTTTCTTCTGAGCTAAAGTGGGTGAGTTTTATGGATATTTGATTAATGAAAATGTAACATGAACACAGAGCATTGAAATTCAGGTAATATATACCATAATACCGACAGTTATGGCTTGGATTATAAAGGGTATCTCTGTGAATGGATTCTGTTAGAGCCACATAAATCTGCATTTATAAGAGCCAAAATGAAAATTAGTCAAAATAAAAAGTTGCATCCTTCTTTGACAATTCAATGCTGCCAGTCATTGTACCTGCTACTATTTACCATAAACAAAATAGTTGGCTAAAGTTTCCAGGCACTAAAGAAAATAAACAATAATTTAAAAAGGACAAAGAATAGATATCTCACTAGATTGATATAGATATGGTGCTATAGTTTCATGGAGATGTGGAAGAGATGTTGTGCAGCATGAAGTCACACAATGGACCCATCAAGAATGGAACAGGGAATCAGTATCTAACAGCCATTCTCTAGGGATTAATAAGAACAGAGAGGGACTTGCTCCCCAGAGAAAGAGGAATCATGAGCTCTCTTGTCCTCCCCACTTATCTATGAACATTTTCTGCATTTGCTGCTGGAAAAGTCTGAACCCCTCATAGTACCTGAGTCCTGTTTGGGGGATCTACTAAATTAGTATAGTACTGCATGAAACCAGATAAATAATCTAGCACAGGTGGTACCCTCCTTCACTTGGACATATGTCTGCAAAGTTCCACCTTAAAGAATTATCAGTCCAGGGTCATATGAAATATCCAGGCAGCTGTCAACAGCAACTGGGCCAATTCAGTCCTGTGAACTAGCTGAGTGCTTTGTCTACTTGCCCCTGGCTCCAAGAAATAGTTGGAAGCTCAGTCTGTGCATAAAAACCTCTAGAGGATACAATGTTATGCCCACAGCCAAATCACTCCCCCATCCCCACCCCCAACCCACACATGCTCTCTGGGATTCCAGGGACACAGGGTCCTAACATAGACTAACAAAACTGACACAATGCATTTTATTGGGTTTTTTGTCTAGTTTATCACAGTCAGGAAAGGGTTACTTACAAAAGGCATGATCCCTCATGGGCTGCTGCCCACCAGTAGTCCAGCAGTTGTCAGCATACCTGGTGAATCAAGATGATGACTCTTCCCTTTTTCCCAGTGTACCCAGCCTCTGACCTTAGACTTTCCCTTTCAGGCAATTGAAACTAACCTATTGGGTGGGAAGGGTGACTGTCTCTAGTTTGCTCAGAGGAGAGGCCCACCCAATACCACAGCAATTAGTGGGCTCTGCATCTGGGTTCACTGGTATAGACTGGACTCCCATGGCCCTGAGAAATGGGCAACTATCCTTTAAGTGATGACTCTAGTATATGCACTATGCTCACCAGGAATGCTTCACTTTATGTAGCCTTCAGAAACTGATGTGTATCCCACCTGTACTGTCACACTAGCAATAACTTTTGTATATGGGTTCAAGAATCCCACCTTCAGATATCGAAAGGCACCCCGCACTCATAGTTGGCATGCCAGAGTATTCAGCAAACCTGCCTCATTTAAGAGAGGTGCATAACAATTTGGTAGGGAAATCCCACAACCATGGAGTCTAAGCCATTAAAATACATGAAGACGTCACTGACACTGATTACACAGAAGAAGCTTCACTGAAAATACACAGCGCATTCATGTGGAGACAAAGTCAACATAACATATCCACAGATTAGAGGAAATAACAATTACAAATATATGCCTACTTAATGTTGAAGTATATAATTACATAGCGCATGTGGCATTATAGCTAAAAAGAAAGATAAACTCTATACTGTAATCGTTGTGAACTGTAATATCCCCACTTACATAAATGGACAGATTATCCAGATTAAAACTCAATTAACAAACATCCAAGTTAAACTACATTATAAACCAAATGGAAACTAAGCACTTTTATAGAACATTCCATCCAACAGATACACAACGCTGATCCAATTAGCCATGAAACCTTCTCCAAGAGAGAAGATATGTAAAGTCAAGATCAAGCATCAACACATTTAGAGAAAAAAAAGTAACGTCTTAGAACACAATGGTTTGTAAGTATGCTGGATAGTTTCAGTTGTCAGCCTGACACACCTGGGAAGAGGGACACTCAATTAGGAAACAGCCTCTATCATATTGGCCTTTGGCCTTTGGGCATGTCTGTGAAGAATTGTCTTGATTTTTGAATGTTGTGAGGGGGCTCAACCTACTGTGGGTGTTGCCACCCCTATGCAAGTGGTCCTGGGTTGTATACAAAGCACACTGAGCGAGTCATTAACCAGCATTCCTCCATGGTCGTCTCTGCTTATGTTCCTGCCTCCATACTCCTGCCCTGCTTAAGTTCCTGCCTTGGCTTTACTCAGTGATGGACCATCACTTGGAAGAGTAAGAAGCAGCAAACCCTTCCCTCCCCAAGTTAATTTGAATTAGTGTTTTGTTGCAGCAATAGAAAGCAAAATAGGACAACAAGGTAACAGACACATGTCAAAAACAAAATCTCTTTGATAACAGTACTGTGAAAGCAAGGTGTCCATGGGAAAAATAATGTAGTCAGGGTCTCATTCGTAGAATTATATGTGATACCAAAATGGATGAATCAGGTAAACATAATATGCAAAAGTATGGAAGTGATAGACAAAATCATGGAACACTAACAGCATTTATCTGGGCAGTGATTTTCAGAAACCAGAATTTGAATTGTGCAAGCTCTTTGATGTTTCCTAATGTTTCTTGGGTCAACGAGGTAGGTCTGAGGTTAAAGTGCTTGCTGCCAATATAAAAGAATTAAAGAAATATCAACATTTTCAGAGAAATAAAGAAAATAAGAATTTTTTAACCCCCTAAATATTTTCAGGGAATTTAGAATCTATACTGCCAAATTATCCATTATATTTCAAGGATGTATGAAGATATCCTGCACATATAAGAGTTAAAATTTTCCTGCTTCTTTTCTCTCAAGTTTTGCTTTTATTGTGAAGCTCAAGCCACATAGACTTTCCCTATTTGATGTAATTTATTTATTTACTTTTTAAAACACATTTTAATTCTTTGGGAATTTCATACATGCATATATTTTATCTTATGCACCCCACCTGTACTCCTCCTCACAGTGTCCAATCCACATTGCACCTCCCTTCCCAACTTCCTCCCCTCCACTTTTTGTCAGAACCTACCAAATCCAAATAGTAAAGCTGATGTGCTCAGTGCTGTCGCCCCTCACAATTTGGGAAGAATTTTATGCATCTGTTGGAGATTTGAGAAAAAAATATATATTTATGGGCATTACATAAATGCAAATCAATGTAAGAAAAGAAACGTAATCAAAATATACTTTGTAATTTAAGTAAAATCTAAAATACACAATTGCCGACACCACTGAAAGTCAGAAATGCACCTTCCACAGGTGACATCTGTTTTCTCTAGAAGCTCCTGTAGGATGCACTTCATGATCACAGCATGATTAGGGTGCAAAGAGAAAGTAGAAAAACATTCCATAGAGAAGGGAAAATTAATTTATTGATTAATGGAAAAATGGCATTTATGGAACATACTTAACCATTAAGAGTCAGTAAAATGTTTGCTATTGAAGAATGAGGACCCATGCTGAGTACCCATGTAAAGTGCTGGGCATGGTGCTATGCACCTGTAACACCAGTACTGGGATGGGAGGGAGATGGAAGGAACCCTGTGATGTGCTGGCCATCTAATCCAGATAAGTGATGAGCTCTAGGTTCAGTGAGACACTTGTTTGAAAGAGGAATTTGGAGGCAGGGATGGATGTCATGGTCACTCATTGGGTAAAGGAGCATGTTGTAAAATCTGACATCCTGAGTTCAATCCTTGGAACACACAAAACTTATTTTCCTAAGTTGTATTTGGCTGTCCTCTAACTTCTACACGCATGCCTTGGTAAGCATGCACACACAATCAATCAGTGCAATAAAATTTAAAATATAAGGTGGAGAATGATAGCGGAAAACACCTTGCATCAAGCTCTGTCTTCTACATGCACGTGAAGAAATGGACTCACACCTGTACACAAGACATAGAACATACACTGACACACAAATAAGAACTATACTATTTTGAGGGAAGTCAGAGAAATAAGTTTTATATATAGGATGCTTATAACTGGGAAACAAGAGCCTCAAAATAACTCTTCATATGTTAGAAGAATTTTATGAGTTGGAGAGAAAATAACTACCTGAATTTTTTTTTTAGTTTAAGTGAAAATAACTGCACTTCTGTGGACACTATAGAAATACAAGAAAGGAAAATTAATCAAAATATGCTCTCCAATTAAGTTAAATCTATAATGTACAATAATAACTTCACTGGAGCTTTGAAGTGCGGCATCAACAAGTGGTGCCCATTTCCCACTGATAGTTTTCCACTTTAAGGTTAGGTGATTTTTTTGTGTGTCTCTTCTATATGACATTATTTACTAAATCTTCTTTCCAAATCAAGATGGAGTAGGTACAGGCATGCATAAATAATTTTTATGTGTGTTTAAACCTAAAGAACTAACAGTTTTCCATCCGCATGTTTAGCTTTGTCATCCAAACGTTATCTTTGGCAACCCTTATTTAGAAACTGATAAATTCGTACAAAATTGCTCTTTATTACTGCAATAAGTTTCTGAAATTCTTGTGAATTTGCACTTTTTGGAGATGTATATTTTTTAATTTAATAAAACAAGAGTGTATTTCTCTAAATATTTCGACAAGCATGATTTTAAAATCGTAATATGCAGTTTATTCACAAGCATGCCAAATATCACTTAATAAAATACATGAATGCTTGAAAATATGCACTGACATTGTAATTCTCAGTAGCCTAATACGGGAGTGTCAGGCTCATGGGTGTTCATGCTTCAGACCCATTCCTTCAAATGCTAGAGGCATTCTCAAATGTAAGCCTATCTATGAGTTCAGGAAAAATGTTCTATTATGTTCAGTAAATGGAATTTTCACTTCTTTTGTAGATTTTAAAAACTACCAAGTTTCATATTGTCCTTGTGCATATTTATTTAGTTATTTAATTTATCCTATATTTAAAACCAAAGGGAATAATCAAATTGCCCTTCTCCCATATACACAATGAAAAACAAACAATGGAATCTAAATTATTTTTCATTTTCTTGCAGTTTCTTAAGCTCCTCTTCAAATGGAAATTCCTGAAAATGACTGTGAAGCATGAACCCAAAGAATACAAGCTCCAAATGGAAATCTCTTTTATTTGTAAATTCACAGTGAGAAATCCTTTGTGTATCTTCTTCTTATGAGTACATCATAAGCTATTTGTTTCCAAATTATCTAATGAAAAAAACATTTTCCCATTAAGAAGTATTTCTACTCACAGTTAGTTGAGCTGTCTTGGTCTCATTTTGCTGTACTTTTGCATACTAATGATGTTGCACTAGAATAAATAATGTTTTTCCATTGTTCATGTTTTAAGTTGTTCTCATTTGTTAAAAGCAGCCATTCTCTGTAGTCTTTCCTACAGACTCTCAATATCTTTCATTAAAAATTTCTTTCCTTCAATAGAATGCTTTTCTTTTCTCTCTCAATTCTCTTTTCTCTTGATCTATTATTTTCATATTCTTGTTTGTGTTGATTTCCCCATAAAGTTAACAAATGTAATTTTTTTTCTTTTTGGTTTTTTGATACAGAGTCTCTCTGTAGCTCCAGGTAGTCTGGAATTTGACCAGCCTACCCTTTATCTCATAGAGATTTGCCTGCCTCCAATTCCCAAGTGCTGGGATTAAAGGCATGTACTACCTCACTCAGCTGGATTTTTGAAGTATAAAATTGATCCTTCCTTTTTATTCACATGACACAGAATTATTATTTAAAATATTTAAAGCCTTTCCAGAAATGTGTTTTTATATTGGTGATATGCAAATCTGCAGTCTGTAGTAGAAGACAAGGTACTTTGTAGCTATTCAAAGTGAGAGGAGAGCTCACATGTCCTGCATTCAGGTTGTGTTATGCCAAAACTCAGTTCACAAGGACCTGGCTAATTAGGAACAATTGGACTAGGAATTAAACAATCTTCAAAAGATTGAATTACATGGATGGAAACTTCCTATCAAGTAAAGGTCTTCTCCTAAAAGGAAGGGTACGTTCAACCATGATTAGTAATTTGAAGATATTTTATTTAAAAGAGACTGCAATACTTCTAGGCAAGATGTATGAAACACATTGAAGATAGTGTAGTACTAGTGAGTTCCCAAAAATATACAAATGGCTAAAACCCATCTGTGGTAGTATGACTTTTCCTCTGGGCATAAAATGATCATCTTATCATCATCTTAGAGGGGAGATTACTTTGACCTGGTAGTCATGTAAGAAATTAGGCAGAAGAGTATCATGCTAACTAGGGCTATGCAATGGTGACAGAGTCCTTCACAGTCTCTAGCAGAAGGATGTGGGAGAGGGTCGCAGAATTCTTACCTGATTCCAGTTTACTTTTTTCTACTCCTAAGAAGTTATAGGTGATCTTGGAGAATAATAGAAGTGAAACGTTATCTTAAAGTACAAGTCCATAATGCAGCTTCCATGAAATCATTATGATTGATGGGCTGGGCATTTGTGGTGATCCAGTTGTTTGGGTGTTATCTTTGCTTCTGTAACAGCTGGTCTAAGTTCCTGTAAGGCCAGTAAACTCATTAATTCAGCAAGTTGGAATTTAGTAGAATCTTTACTTTTTTTCTGTCATCAGATAGTACCCCATCATAAGTTTAGATGACTGTTCATGTTACTGTAAGAAAATTTACCTCAACAAATTGATTGCAGAAGTGGCTCATGACCCAATCAAATATGAGATTTGAAGGAAAAATCGCATAACCCTTGTTATGGGTATCCAGGAATGCAACAGAGATTGAACTGTCTGAGGATAGAGGGCAATTCTGATAATACCTGTCCTTCCTTATGTGGGATGTGGGGACAAGCCTTCTTACTTGGGTGTTGGTACATGTGCCTTCTATGGATAAAAAGATACGTGAATATGGCTGAATCATATGAAGGTAGTGTTAATGGAGGGAATCCCAGTGTTGGGACAGTCTTTTTTTTATGTGTTATGTAGTAGTTACCTCCTTGATGAGTCCCATCTTCCTGAGAGTACCCTGTTTATCTCTTAGTGGTCAAAGGATTACAGAACACACTACAGTTCCAAGAATCAATGCACAAGGAATGAGATTGCTCACAAGCCGCTATGGAGGTTGAGTGGCTGCTGCATATCCACAAGAGAACATGTAACTGAAGCCAAGATGTTTCCCCAGAGAGAACTTGCTTGTGAAAGGGAGAAGTTACCATGGGAAAAGGGCATGTGGCTACTAGCTACCTCCACATTACCCTCTAGTTTGACTGCTGAATTTGATAAAATAAAAGATGAGATAAAGGTGCTGGCTTGCTATTCCTAACAGCTGGTGGATGGGATGGTTAAGTAATCAAGAGTACAAATTATTTCTGTGTTAACTAGCCCTTCCTTGGACCTAAATTCTTGGAACCCATGAGGTGAATGGGGGAGGGGGTAAGCGAGAGAGAGTGAATTATGTAGCAGTGATAGAAGACACTTTATGTTTCACCTTAATAACCTGATGTATGAAACAATGGCATTAATGCAATATTCTGCCTCTAAGATGCTTGAATTGGGAACTATTTTTAAACATGGAAAGATTGTGAAGAGATTGACTGTCTTCAGGGTAGTATAAAGATACAGAGGTAGTACTGAATGTTGAAGGTTTAAATAGGGAAGCAAATAGGGATATAAGAAAGACAGGGCAATGAGGAATAACAAAAACAAAGGATGCATGAAAATCCTCTACAGAAACCCACTGTTTTGTAAACTAAATAAAAATATTATTTAAAAATTAGAGGGGATTTGAACACAGATACTCTCTATGTATAGAGAATAATTTCCCCAGAAGACACGGATTATCAAATGAAAATATTGGTACCAGATATGGGGTATTTTCCTGAGTTAAATGTTCAGGAAGGCCTAAAAACAACATAGCCTATTAATGTTGCTCTTGGTTGCCCACCAAAACTTCAGGAAAAGACCATGTTTCTGAATACACACCACATTTCGCTGCATGATATACAGAAATCAAGCTGGAAAAACATCTCTCCTTCTAACTAGGTTTCAGAGTGTCTGGAGGAGTTATCCAGGCTGCTGAGGGAGAAAAGACATCAGTGGTATTTCTACGGCCAACTCTGTATGCTGTAGTGCAACCCTGACAGACAAGATGCTATCATTAGTGCAATAGTGGCAGAAATGTTATGATGGTAACCAACTGCTTTTAGATTAGAACTGAGGACTACTCCACAGAAAGGAATTCAGATCTGGCATGGTACTCTAAATCTGTTCAAAATCCCATGGCTTAGGAGGTACCAGTCCCTAGGAAGGCATTTCACTTTACTTTACCAAACAACATATTATCAAACAGTTTTCTAAAAATTCATGATCAATGCTGCTCTTAAGCTTGGCCAGAAAAGTTACTCTCTGCAGTGATTAGCAGGTTATGCAAAGACTCATAATTGGCAGAAGTTCTGAGACTAAGTGCCTATCGAGTGCTCTCCAGTAAATGGACCATCCATATCAATATTGCAGAAAAAGGGCAGAAAAATATAAGAGACAGAGGATGGAAAGGAGTGTGTGGAATTCTGTGTTCTGGACATGACAGCCCATTGCACCCACAAATTCACTGAAGTTGTAGTTACCTGCACAAGGTCAAATCAACAAGATCAGTGAACATTCCAACAGGCAACACTAATTGGATTCAAGGGGTTATTTTAAAGAAAAGACAAAGATGCAAAGTGAAGGAAAGGGGAATTCAACACACAAATCTCACCTCAAAGGAAATAGATGTGAGGCAGTTTATTCTGGAACCAAATATGAGTGACAATGGCCCAGGAACACAGATTCAGTTTATTCCAAATTCCATGTTCCAATGTAAAAGTAGTTTCATGAAGTATTTATAGTAATAGAGCAAAGAAAAGTGATAAATCAAAACACTTTTCAAATATATTGGTGCAAGCATTCAGTAGGCAGTTACACAAAAAAATCTTTGCTCTAGCGCGCAGATGCTATCTGAGGGCATTCAGCCTTTCTTTTGGTGGAAGCTGGTGGTCTGCTAAGTTAATTTATTACAAAAGATTTTCATCTGGTAGTCACAGCAGAAACAAAAGTGGGTAAGGAGTATGAAAATGAAGTTGAAAGGCCATTAATAATATTAAAGAAAGCTCAAGGCTTGTTAGAGAAAACTAACATAGTGAAATAAAAATTTAGTTTCAAAATTAATGTATAGAAATATCTAAAAAATAAAGGAAGGAACAATTTCACTTTTACAATAAACTATTAACCTGTTTCTGTTGCTACAGAAAAGAGCAAAGTGAAAACTAAATCCATGGAAATTAATCATGGAATGAAGAAGATACAGTCCTGAACCTGGTCATAGTTTGAATTTATGAATGAAATTTTAAAAAATTATATAGAATGCTTCACATCAAAAACAATATATAACTTTGAAAACACCAAGACAATCAAACCATATTTATGTCAAAATCAAAGAGATTTATCAAATAGTGCTTATTCTCAGAGTAAATTGAAATAGATGGCAATAGGCATTCAACACAGTTTAGAAAGACTGAAAATGTGAAGTTAAAGAATTAGCTGTATTCAATAACATGGAGAATGAAAACATAAGAAAAGACTCTAAGCCTGTTGACTTCAAAATTCAATATCACACAAAACCTTTGTAATTTGTTTAAATAAGAGGTAACGTATTTATAGAGATAAAAATAGAAGAGTATCTATCTATCTATCTATCTATCTATAATTATTAGCCATATTTCAATCAGGTTTTAGACTATAATTTTATGTATGAATACTCCAAAAACACCATGATTTGTTTTTGTCAAAAATTGATGATGCCAACTAAGTAATTATATTAATTGTTTGATTTACTAGAGCATGATAGCTTTTATCAAGGAGTCTTCAGTGGCTTGGGGATATAAAAACATAATTTTTAAATCTTAATCCTATTACTTAGCAGCTATTTTTTAATGCATGAGAAATTAAATCATGGAAATTTTAACTTACTTCAGGCCAAATAACAAGTAAATTTTGGAGGCAGAATTCAAACATAGGGTTTCTGGCTCCTAAATCCTGTAAAGAAATCACTAAGCTTGATCTTCCTCAGAAATTACATTTGAAATAAATGAAAACACAATATAAGAAATAAATGCATTAAGAAAAACAGAAGTTAGGAGTAAATATCATTGTAGATGATTAAATTTTTAATAATTTCAAAGAAAAAGCAGGCAGAAACGAGCATTCGTTAACTTATTACTATTACATCACATGTGAAATTGTGGATGTATAACACTAATAACGCAGGAATATTAATTATTAGTAATTGGTGTATTTTTCCAAGAAGAGATAAAATTACATGTAAAGAATGTAGTGAATGAATGTTCTTGTTGACTACTACATAAGGAATTATTCCAAAATCACATGGCTAAAAGTGATAGCAGGTAACTTATTATCTCTTTTAGTTCTGTGTATTAACTGGACTAGGTAGTTTTCTAGAAGTCACTACTTACTACTAGAGTACTAGAAGTTACAGAGAGCAGGAAGCTAGATGTGGAATTGTCCAAGTTTCCTAACTCCATGTCTCACTTGACTTGTCAGTGAGAAGCACAAAGGACTGGATCCTGGGTTTTCAAACTCTCTCTTTCGCCTATGTGCGGTGACCAGAATGAGAGCATTGGGATACTGGGGTGTCTGACTGGCTCAGAGCTTCACAATGAGTGCACCAATGGGAAGTGCAGATTTATCTCTTTCCTGTTTTATGTCCCTGCTTCAGAAAAAAAAAAAAAAAAAACAGAGAAAGGCCTCAAGTCTTGATGGGTAATAGCCATATTCTGGAAACGTGTGGCCCCAGAAATTCTGTTGTGAGGATTTGAAGTACATACACCCTGTCACAAGAAAATGGAACCTAGAGTCAGAGGTAGATTTAAATCTCAGTTCTCCCAGGATTTAGACTAAGGTAACATCGCAATGCTTTATCTCACTGAAGATGGAATATTAATGCCCACATAATACTCCTGAATTAAATTTGATAATGTATATGAAATCTTCACAGACATACATGTTATAATCCTTGTATTACCAACTGATCTACAAGATAATCTGAGATTGTTTCGCCAAATATAATTGAAAGAAAAAAATCGGTAATAGAATTCTCAATTTGGTTAGCTCCACATGGTAAATAATATTCAAACATAAAGTATAATTTTTCTATAAAATATCCAGCTCTAAAAACAAATATAATGTAACACTTGTCTATCATGTTTAATGTCTAAGAAAATAAATAAAATAGAACATCTTGACTTGCAAGAATGTGACTATAGCAGGACACCCAAGTCATTCTATACTATTCTAACTTAAAAGAGATTATAATCATGATTTAAATTTAGTATGTCTCTTTTGCACTGTGTACTATTATTATTCTTTATATGAATCAATTTATACCTCACAACCAAATGAAAAAATTAAGTAAGAAAGGATTGTCCAAGGTAATCACACTATTGAACTTTCCACACCATCTCTACAGAAAACATACTAGATCTAGTCTTACATGCTATACTCCCAATTCACCTCTATAGCAAGAAGGAATTTATTTTCATAAAAGTACAAAGGACGTGTTTCAAGTCACAACCATTAAGACAAAGAAAAAATATTTTGCTGTTATTTAAAGGTCATCACTTCTATATATCTGAAATACAAATGAATAATAAAAATAAAATAATGAAATACTTATAGAAAAATGTGAACAAACACAGTCCTGTATGAACAAGTATTTAATAAGTTTTAAATAATCTAAAAAATACTAAACAGGATACACCAAGACATTAGTGGATAAAAAATATTTAATTTATTAAAATGAAAGTATTCTCAAAAATCATGAATGATAATAATGAAATTGTAGTCATAACCAAACTGGTGGAAATTCAAATGACATAACACTTGTGTAATTTAAATAAACATAATATTATCATTGCAAATAGTAAATGAATTATTATAGATGATTACTTAAAAGAAATCTAATAAGAATAAAATAGTATAGTCATATCTTAACAAATTTTATTGATAATTATGCTCAAGACCAAACATAATTTCTAAATTTTATGTCAAAAGTAGAAACTAGTCCATAACTTATAGACAGTTTGTGATGAAAAAACTGAAACAAACTGTAAAAATCTGAAAACTTCATATTTTAAGGAATAGCTATTAATGCTTAAATAATAATAAATATGCATTTAATTTGGAAATGGAGGTTGATGAGACTAAATGTGAATGAAAGCAGTGTGCAGAAAAACTTCAATTCCTGACTTCTTGGAAGTTGTCTTTTTAAAAACAGCCATAAATATCATCTAGTTCCCATTCCAGTTTAATGTTTCCTGGGTTGTGAACTTTTCCTATCCTTTTAATGGGTCCCTTTCCTTCAGCTTTTCTTGGAAATAATTCTCGTATGATATTGGCTTTACCTTTGCTTTGTATGACAATCAGACTGAAGTCACTTCAGATAGTTTCTACTAACTGCTTCCCTGTTAAGCCTATGCCTTTTCTTGTACAAAAGTCTGCCTTTTCCTTCTCTTGAAGTTAGTCTTGAAATATGTTCCCCATCAAGTGGTTTCATTTCCCTGATCCCATCATAAGAATGAGAGCATTGTATTCAAGAGATTCTAGCAATCCTATCAGTGGAAACAGTCATCCCAACTACAGTGAGATTGTGCAACATTTATAATGGAGGACATAACTTTCCAATAGTGATTGTATCTTCTAAAGCTATATAAGTGCCTTAATCATTTGATTTACATTATTCTCACTAAGAACACCTCTAGAGTATCCTAATTTTATTTTGCCGATGATGTCAAGTGAGAAGTAGCTTTCATATTAATAGTGGATGATGGATAACCAACCCAGTCCTAGAACTCTAAGGCGCTAATGTTTAATGAAGTTCTAATTAATGCAGAAGTGGAAAAGAAAAACTACAGTATCTATCTCATCCACCAAATAGCCAATACTGGATCTCTATTACCAAAGTCAGACAAGTATTGATCTATAAGCATTTCAAAATCACTGATGCAAATTTTAAAATATTCTAAATGGCATTTTTGTTTTCCTTTTATGAAAATATGTTGGTCACGCAAACACCTTTAGTCTAGCATTCTAATCAAAATGAATATTACAGTTTAAAAAGTAGTTTACTAAGAAATTAACAAGTATTACTTCTAATACTGTGCTTAAGTTCGAATGGTGGGTAACACACTGAGTTTAATAGCTATCTCTGTTCATACTGAAAATTTTAGAACTCACACATTCTCAAATTGCCATGTATATTGGAAAACAAGTTTGCTATCTAGTTAAGTGAAGTGATGCTCTTCAAATTCTCTTATGATACAAACTCTTTGCTTCTAAAATGTGTGTGTGTGTGTATGTGTGTGTGGTATGTGTGATGTGTGTGTGTGTCGGTGTGTGATGTGTGGTGTGTGTGTGTGTAAGGTGTGTGGTGTGGTGTGGTATGTGTGGTGTGCATGTGTGTGTGTGATGCGTGGTATGTGTTTGTGTAGTGTAGGTGTGTGTATGTGTGGTATGTATGTGTATGGTGTGTGTATGGTGTGTATGTGTGTGGTGTGCGTGTGTGTGTGTGCTGTGTGGTGTGTGGTGTGCATGTGTGGTGTGTGGTGTGTGTGGTGTTTTAAAGATCTCTACATACTTTTGCCCCTACGGCTCTTCCTTTCATCTCATTCAGCTGCTTTTATATATTGCACAATATCTCAGTCCTTTTTACCGTTAATGTGTGCTCCAAATCAATAGCTTTGTTTTATTTCCTTTCTTCTGTACTCCCTTTGTTGCTGAGGTCCTCTTAACAGTCCTAATCAGTCACACTAAAAGTAATGGATTGGATCTGATGAAACAGATTCCTGTTTCTCTAACAATTTTGCAGGAAAGTCCTCACATGCACTCAATGTACTGAAACTACTAGAAAATCATATTTATGAAATGCCTCTGCCAAGTGTTATCTTTATTTCTGTGGTAAGTTAGGATGTGAGTTGAGGGGAATTTGGTTCTAAGGTTTATCAGAACTGAAAACATAGATCTGCCTCTAAGAAAACTGTTAGTAGAAACACAAAGAAGCCCTTGTTAGGGAATATACCAATGAAAAATATCAATTAACAGTCATATTTTAACCAAAGACAGAGTTCCAGGAGGCATGTTCTCATTTCAACAACGTATTTGTCATTTGTAATTTCTTCTCTTCTCTAGTCCCTTGGGTTCTATGAGAAGACAAGGCAGGAAAAGTGATTAGGAAAAATTTTGTTGCTAAAAGTGAAAAGCCATTTTAATAAAATATCCTTGGTACATTAAAGCCAAGAAGACCTGAATATCACCCAAAAGAAAACAGTAAATCCTGAAATCGAGGAACAGGTCTGCTCTCTTCACCCAGCATTTTGCCTTCACCACCTGAGAAAATTTGAGGAGGCAATGCAGTGAATCCACAACCATGCAATAATAACCAGGAAATATCACAAGTGACTGTACTGAGGGTGTTGACAGACATATCAACAAGCTATGGAAGAGCGCCAAGTAAGCAAACAAGTAGTATCATACAGAGTGAGTAATATTTAACAAATAAGGGATGTGCTTGCAAGTCCCATGCTCTACGATTTAAAGACCAAAGAAGGTCAGACCAACTACTAGCAAGTTTTCCTAGAATGCATTCAGTTTTTAAATCAATTTACATAGTAGACATTACTTTGTACCTCTGATATCTACGAACTCTAATAGCGTGAAGTTCTAATTAGCAATAAGACAAAGTAACTTATTTTGAGGAAATCCACTTGGTTACAGGTGAACACTTGATGCCTGCACTGGTTCTTGCTTTTCATCTTTTCTCTCCGTTGAGACTGAAAGTTTAGTTTTATCTGGTCAGCTTGTTCATTGGCATGTTGAACATTAGTCATTGTCAATGAATGGATTAATCTATTTAAATGGATTTTTCCCACCTGAAATTATTATTATTATTATTTTATTTTGGTTTTGGGTATCATCAGGAAGTAGGAATTTTAAAATTGTGTCTTTAATCTTATTTGATTGAAATCATCAATATTGAGGTAATGCTTGATTATTTACTGGAGTGGATTAAGACACATGTAAGAGATTAGTCTGAGGTGTATGTTCTGTTCAAAGATGATTACGTCATGATGGTTCTGACTTAATACATAGATTAATCCCTAGATGGATTCATCATATGTTGGTATTGGGAAACTCTCCTAAGTAGGAGGTGTGGTCAAGTTGTGGGTAGCAGGTCAATAGAGATGTACTTTGGGTGGTGATATTTTTCCCTAACTCTTTGTATATATTTTCATTTCTCTGCTCATGGCTGCCATGACAGGTGTCTCTATGCTTCTTCACACCCTCCCCACCATGATGGATTCTGCAAACCTAGTGAAACTGTAAGCCAAAATAAGTCTTTCCCCATCATATTTTTCTCACGTATTTTTTATAGCAATAAAAAAGATTAAATTTTACTCTTTTACTCAGCTTATGCTTTTGGAATCCAAAGAAATCTTTGCTGAAATTTTATGAAATGATTGCTTATGTTTTATTTCCTTCTAGCAATATTTAGAGCCAGCTATTCTATTTAAGTCACTGATTCACTTCTATTTAGTATATGGATCGAGGTAATAGGGTTTGAATGTTTGCTCCTAGAATTTATGCATTGGCAACTTAAGTTCCAAAGTCATTTGTTCATAGAATTTTAGAAAGTGTTCAGTATTTGTGCATGAAATTCCCTGAAAATATAAAATTAAATTAAAAACTATTATGAAAAAGTCATATATAATTAGAATGCTTTAATCTGGGAAGTTTTGTTGCTTTTGGCATAACTGGTGGCCTTGTGGGATATGTAAATATAAGAATATAAGCAAAATGATTTCATCCTTCAACTTATTACTCATTAGTAAATAGGAAAAAAAATACTAAGACTAAAAATTCAATTACTGGTAGGTACATTTATCTGAGTAAGACACTAGCCAACACCTACAATGAATGATTTTGCATTCCTAACATTCTCTAATATACGTATTTCTAAAAAGATTTGAAAAAAAAAAACAGGTAAAGCTCAGACACAGCCAGAAATCAGATGCTAAGGTCTTCACATGCCTAATGATACCAGATGGCTGAAGATTTCTGTCCTAGTTTCTTTTCTTATTGCTGCAATAAAATAAATAGAAAAAAAGCAATGTAAGGGAGAAATCGACTATTTGGTTCACAATTCTAGGTCATTGTCTGTCATCCTGGCAGGGCCAAGATGGCAGGAACCTGAAGAAACTAGTCACATACCAGGTCAAGAGCAGAGAAGAACACGTATATGCTGGAACTCTGCTCTCTTTCAGACTCTTAGATCAGGATCTCAGACCCAAAGAGTGGTTCTTTCTACTCTTAGGATGAATCTCCCCTCACCAATTAAGGTAATAAAAGTAATCTCTCAGAAATGTGTCCGCAGGCCAACCTGATCCAGATAATCCCCATTAAGACTCTCATCTCAAGTGGTTCTAGATTCTGTCAAGTTGACAATGAAAACTGACCATCACAATATTATTAGTGTTAAGCATATTATTTTCAAAATTACTATCTCTTTATAAATATTTTAATAATTATGCATAGTCATGTTTAGAGAATGAATATGAGATTTGTAGGCTGGGATATTGCCAGCCTTTGGGTTTCTTATTTTTCTTTTTTTTATAAGTAAATAGTTTTTTATTTCAAGATGCAGAATCACATATCCATATACACACTCACATAGAGAAAATTCTCCATAAGTAGAAAGGGGATTTGAAATGGAAAATCCAAAGTTTTCTGGGGAGGGCTTAGGTTTTTAATAGATTTCAATGGTTTTCATTCTTCAAATTTTGTATTAGTCAACTTAAACAAAGAGAAGAGAAACCATAGGTCCTAGCTTCAAGCTGAGATATGTCCAAGGCTACATGATTCTAAGCAAGGTAGTTGAAGGGGCCACATTGGAGTTAAAACAGGGTTGGTTTTCATTTAGTCCTTGATTAATAGTTTAGCTGTTTTTCCCTATAGTCTAGTAATATAAATATGCTCCAAGATCACTTTGGACTTCACCCTGCACCAGATCTACAATCTAACTCTCTATAGAATTTATAGCTGTTTTACCAGTTTGCAACTTCTGTTTCCTCATACCAAGATTTAAATTCAATGTAGTTGAATTTTCTACTTCACAGCTGCAGCATCCTTAGTGCTGAGGCCGACCCTTGGTGCCTATTCAGCAATAGGAATATAAGTATGCAAATGGTTGTCCCTAATTCTATCCACCTTAACTGTAATTTTAAAAACTTCTCTTATTGTTCTCTGTAATTTCTACTTAAAGAATATAACCACAAAATATAGACCATCTTCCCGAATAGTTTTTTTTTTTTTCTTTTCTAATATTTACTAATCTTAAAAAGTGCAGCTAATGATTAGGCTGGTCCCTAGCGTTAAAAAAAATTCTTCTAGTCTTCTCTTCACCATCATGTTATTTGATGTTGGCACATGGCCAAAGCAGAAGAATCACAATCTAGTGTTCTTTCTGATGAGCTAAACAAAGGCTTTTTTCCCATTTCTCTCCAACTATCATATTTTCTTGACCTGTCTATCATAACTTTTAGTGCTTTGATGAAACAAAGGAGAGTCTAATAGAAGTCATTACTGTACAACCATGTAAGTCAAAAAGAACAGATCTTTCTGAACATCAAAAGAAAGTAACCGGGAAACAAAAGCAGAAAATGTTGAAAAGAGAGGCAGACAAAATGTTTTCTTTTATATTTAATGAAAGTTTACTATGTAATTTTCTAGTGTTACAGCAGTTCTAGTGTGCTAGCTGTGGTCATTTCGACTACAGCACCTGAAATGTTTGGCAACCAAAGACATTGAAAATATGTCACAGTGTCACATTATTGCCCTTCTCTGAAACTCTGTAAACTACTAATTGAATGCTTTTCACAGTTATATCAACCTGTGCAGTTTAATCTTTTTAATTATGCAGCACTGAGTTTACTGTCAGAAATCGATCTAAAAAATAACTGTAAAATTTGAGGAGTCACTAAAATGGAAAGCTTATTTATCAATGCAATTTTGTTATTCCAGCAGAAATGTCTTGATTGTATCAGATTCTGTCATGCCTCAGAGGGGTTTGTTTGTGATAGTAGAGATGATATATAAGGTAGAAATGGGAATGAAGAGATATATAGCCATACCAGAAAATGCTGATTCCAAAATTGGTTTTCAATCACAATTTTCACACTCTCTGTATAATCTCTCTTTGTAATAGTGCCTTAGTCATTTGTAGTTTGATTTCTTCCAGTAAAACCATGCAATGCTCATAAAACACATGAATTTTGTCAATATTTTAGTCTCAGGTTATGCTTTATGGTGATGAATGACTGTATAACATTAAGAGAATTGGAAATATTTTGCAAAAGTAACTTGGATCTTTAAAATTTGAAGTAATTATTCTTAAAAAATCATTTTTATTTGCAAACAGCTCAGCAGCTGTGTAGAAAATGTACTGAGTTAAAACTAAAGAGAGACTACGTGTATCAGTGTCTCTAAACATTGATGGTGATTACCAGGAAAGCTGTTGTTTTTTACCTGTTTCCCCCCTCCATTAATATTAATAGGATATAAAAGGGATTGGTTCCTTCAACCTACAAATACACCATCAATAACTGATAGTGTCAGTGAAAAACTTTCAGTAATATTACACATCAAATAAATCACTCTTTTGACGTTATAAGTAAGCATTTGCTCACACATGACAAGTCTTATGCCTGTAAGCATGCATTTGTTTGCTTTTCCTATTTTCTTGAAATATTGTTTGTGTCTCTTCCATGCTCTATACAAACTATAGTCACATTTTTTGCATACTTCCATGAAGGAAGAGGGACTGAAAGTTCCTCTTTAAACTAAATAAAAACTCTTAAAGTGATGATAAATTTCATTAGCATTCAAAATAACAAACTGGGGGGCTAGAGAATTTGTTCAGGTTTTAAGAGCAGTGGCTGATCTTGTAGAGGACCCACATTGGATTACCAGCACCCACATGACACCTAACAACTATCTTAATTCCAGTTGCAGGAGAATCTAACGACCTGACCCCCGAGGGCATTTCATGAGGCAATACATTCATTCACATAAATGAAAATAATTAATAAAATAAAATAAAATAACTGTTTACTTTTTTTCTGGGTATTCATGAATGATGTGATTGACATTTTACTTTCTATGAAATTTATTGCTGTCAATTATTTAAAACATTACATGTTCAGTAGCAACTTAGTTGTTTTTCATAAGGTATTTGATTATGGTGTATAAGAGGCTAAGGATAACTTATTTTTCTTACATCATACATTTTGAGGTAACTTTTTGAAAAAGATTGGACAGTAATACAAATTTGTAACTCATGAGATATCTAATTCTCTTTCATGCAATATTTAAAAAGTAGCATTACTTTATCAGCTATTTTGAGTTATACTCAGATAAAAGGTTTATGTACTATGAAGGCTTGGACACATAGTTGTGTATGACATAGAAGGTAACTGAGATCTAAGTCATAAAAAAGCTTTGAGAGACTCCTGTGGTAAATGTGAAGAGTATTATGTTTATGGACAATATTTTAAAATTTGAAAGCAAATGGAAAGTATAATTATCCAATTATCCAATGTGACAGGAGTCACATTGTATTAAAGTATTAATCAACTTTAATATTGACATCCTCCTGAACATTTTTCCATAAATATGTAAATTTTTTCATGAATAAAATGCAATGAAGAGAATGCATGTATCCCCTCAAACTACGCTTACAGAAATAGCATCAACCAAACTGATGTTTAGGAATTGGGGCCATTATGAATAATTAGAATCCAAAGAAGACAACGAAGAGTTCTGAGGGATCTGCTTCCTGTTTTGCTCTTTACCATGTAAGGATACAAGGGTGAAAAAAAATGCTCTCAAGCAGGAGATTCTCACAGAACCCTGGTTACATGGGCTGCCTGATGTCAGACTCCGATTCCCAGAACCGTGAGGGATGACATTGTGTGTCTTATAAGCCACCTGGTTTATGGCATTTTGTTACTACAACTGTAGTAAATAATGCAAAAAAATGATATAATTCAGAAAACATACATTATGAAAAATTTTGAAAAAACTAAAAATATTTAGTGGAAGAAAATCTCTGAACGTGCTTATTTCATTTTCAAAAAAGAGTTCTAGTAAACTTAATGGACATATTACTAGAAGTTGCTAAATCATCAGCTTTTGAATAATGAATATATTTCTTTCTTTCTTTAAAACATAGGACTAAAGTGATGGGTATATACTAATGATATTCATATATGATGAGTGAATATTTGTTTAAACAAAATAAAACTGTGTTTCCTTTCTTATGCATTGTTTTTTCACAGACTGACTGATGTTAGTCTCCCATAAGTATAGAACTGAATATTATTAACAACCTCTTCATAATGATGTATCTTTACACTATACACAATTTTGTACATATATGCATGAATGCACATCTATATGTATATAAATGATATTGATGGTTCTGTATTCATAGCTTGGGTTTTTATTTTTAATATATTTTATTAATTATTGGAGAATTTCATATAATGTCTTTGTATCATATTCACCACTCCCACACTCTCCCATATTCACCCTCCAATTAACCCAACTTTGTGTTCATTGAAAGAACAAAACAACAGCAGCAATAAAAACACACATCAAGTCCATACACTCCTGGATGTGTGGCCAACCACTGGAGTATGACAACATGTCAGGGCCACACCCTTGAAGAAATGATATTCTGCATCTCCCAGTGGCAATGAGTTTTTTGTAGAGTAACAAACCTACATTGTTTCAAGGCTACGTTACATGATACAGAGAAATCTTAAATACTTGCTAAATATTGGCATGACCGGGTTTTTTGAGAAAGGCATTGAGGTTGTGTAAGAAATTTTTATTCCTTTGGAAAATAAACTTTAAAAAACACCTAAATAATAGAAGGATATTCTTTAATATGTAGAAGCAAGGAAGGAGGGTAGGAAAGCAGGCACTGAAAGGATTAATGCAGAAAGTAGAGTTGGTAGACAAAATTACCCACTCTCTGAGGGCCTGGGTTTGTTTTCAGACTGTTTTAAATTTGCTACTTAATAGATCACTTTCTTATTAAGGAGAAAAAAAAGTAATTTCTTTCTGGTGGTATATCTGATCAGCCTTTTAATATTTTGGTTCTATTTAGCTCTTATCAGAAATCAACTTTTAAGTAATGTCTTCTAATGAAATTCAAGTAATTTATTTGGAAAGGGTTTTAGGAAATGTAATGTTCAGTTCCCCAGCAATTGACATTCAGAAAGAAACATTGGAATTTTAAACAAATACTGAGCAAGCCAGCTCTCTAGTTTACTATGTGCATTAACATTAATTAAGTCAATGACTTAGTACTTCATTTCACAAAATAATGTTAATAGTATTGATTTTTAATTTTTAAAATATTTTTATTTCTATCTATACAAAAATTGAACTGACATCATTTAGAAGCCTATTTAATCATTGTTTGACCCAATTTCCCTGCTTAAAGTAACATGCTTTAACTTTTTATTTATTGGATTTAATTTTATGTGTATTAGTGTTTTTGTCAGCATGTGTGTGCGTGTGTGTGTGTGTGTGTGTGTGTGTGTGTGTGTGTGTGTATACGCATGCATGCGAGCTCCTATGTGTACAATGCTTGCAGAGGAAAAACGAGGTTATTGGATCCCCTGGCACTGGAGTTAGAGACAGTTTTGAGCCACCATGTGGGTAGTAGGAACAGAACCCTGGTTCTCTGGGAAATAAAATTTTTTTTTTTTTTTTTTTTTTTTTGAGATAAGGCCACCTGTGTAGTCCTTACTGCCCTGGAACTCTATATAGATCAGACTTGTTTGGAACTCACTTATACAGATCTGCCTGCCTCTGCCTCCTGAGTGCTGGGATTTAGGCATGTACTTCCATAACCTGATCTTAGTAATGTGCATTTGCATATTACAAATACACAGAAATGTCATTTAGTTCTAAACTAAGATTAGGAGTCTCCAAACAATAATTATCACAAATAATCCATACCATAAAATGAAAGGGTTCCAAATTCAACTAAGCCATCCTGTAGAAGTTGTGTTCTATTTTCAAGTCATTCAAAGTACATTGCAATATTGTTTAGAGAAAGAAAGAAGAATAAGATAGCCAAGAAAAAGAAAACAAATTCCTTTATCTCTGCCTTCCTAGATTTTCTAACTGGCTCCACATCAATCAATTTGACAGAAGATAGATTAATAAGAGAAAAGATTCAGATTAATACAACCTTTATAAGAAAATGAAGACACCAAGGAGCCATTAAGGCTCAGCATTTCATACTTGGTTTGGTAAACGATGAAAAGTCAAGCAAAAATATGATAGGGCAAGAGAGTGTGTGCTAAGAGTAGGAAAATGAAGAGTAAAAACCACCCAGCCTGTTCAGATTCTTTGGTATCAATCAAAGGCGATGCAGATGTTTCTCTCTTCTGGATGTTGGGAAGGAAGTCCTAGGAGTTATGCACTTCAGAAAGAAGTGAGGGTGACAGAGAGTCCTCCCTGCACATGCTAGGTCTTCAGAATTTTCCAATATGAAATAATAAACATATGGATGAAACATATCAAGAAAATAAATGAGGCAGGACAGAAAGACAGGAAAACATAAGGAAGCAGGGTATGAAAGGAACCCCTCCCTTTGGAGATTGGTTGAAACCTTATACCAAACTGAGTCAAAGCTTGCAGTACAATTTCTCACAACTGCTGTGGAAATTAGAAACACAGAGGTTGTTTTTCTTTATGTATTTTATATGAGAATATTTTATATGAGAATGTTACAATAGCAATAAATCAAGCTGAGGTCCTGGATGTAAGGCTTTGGATAGTCATTCTTCTGAATATTTCCTGGAGCATCTCAAAAACAGGATATTAATAACCTCAGCTGTGTCTGATTTAACACCTGGGAAGAGCAAACCTAACTCAGGAATTTCCTCTACTGAACTGGAATGTGGGCATATTTATGAGGCATTCTTGATTGTTGAAAAATGTGGGAGGACTCAGCTCACTGTGGGTAGTTCCATCCCTGTGCAGGTAGTCCTGTGTGTATAAAAATAAAGCAGGCTTAGCATAGGCTAGAGGAACAAGCCAGTAAGCAGTATTATTCGATGGTCTCTGTTTGCCTCCTGACTCTTGGTTCTTGACATGAGTTCCTGCCCTAAGTTCTCTCAAAGATGGACTGTGCCTTGAAAGAGTGAAATGAAATAAACCCTTTCTTCCCCAAACTTGGTTTACTCCATGTTTTATCAGTGTAATAGATAGGCAAACTAATACAGTAACCTTTACAATGCATATACCCTATGTTCCTGCATCCTTACAATAGAATTTTGCCTTATAGATTGTAATACTGTGAAGTACACCTCAGAAATCACCTTGTGATCTCATTTCAATTACTTAAGAGGGTGATAAATTAAAAGACCACCAAAATCTATATGTGAGTCTTGTAAGAGAATAAAGTAGGATTCCCTTGAAGAAATCCACACCTATCTTCTTCCATGGAACTTATTTTCTTTCCATTAGACTCTCTTTGTATTAATTTGTGTGCTTAAAATCTGCAATAAAGTCGATTCTAATAAACTATAATTATGCTTCACGCTGGATCATCCTGAATTTATTTTCTGTTGCAAAGTCAAGGATTGGGTGTCACCTGAATGAAGCTTCTGAAAAATAAAGGAAGATACTTGGGCTGCTGGCAGCACATGGAACTCTGTTTACATCCCTATCACTACTGACAATAAAGTTACCAAAATTATAATCAAATAAGATGTAAAAACTAGTATAGAAATGGAATCTTTAAAAATTAATACAATTATATGCTGAATTACAGGAAAAAATTAAATCCAGTGTCAAAATTCAAAGTTAAGGCATATTTGATAACAGTGATCTAAGTTTTAAGAAAAGTATTAAATTAAGAAGAGTAGATTAAGATGTAAGGATGTCACTTTCCAGGTCACTGATAATGTTAAAATTGGAAATTCAGGACATAGCTACAACAATAAGCAGCATATTTTACACAGGTGCGATTATGAATATAATAAGCCACAGCAGCATCTTCTCAACTGCCTTATGCATTGAACAGAATGTGCTTTATAATTTCTTACACATAGGCAAAATGAACAACAAAATATTCTGTTGACACCCTTGTTACTACTTTGTTTTCAGTCTCAATTATCTCCACAGGGAACTTTTAAAGCAAAGAATGTGATTCTCCTGATTGAAATAAATTTTGACCAATGATTTGTAAGGGAGGATTTGGAAAGAGATGTGGTTAATCTTGCCCTCTATAGTTAAACAAAAGAATAAATAGGAAATTAAAAGAATCCAGAGTCTCAATTAGGAAGGAAATGAAGGAAATGTTAAATAATAATCTCAGTCTTCAAAGCCTGTCATATTGTGTTTCATGACATATAGAGAAAACTGTTTTTCAAAATAATTCTTTGCTCTGTGTTTGTTTTTGCTTTTCCTCTTAAGTAACAAATACTTGCTGATGTTTTAGGGCTAATATACTTAAAAATTTTGAAAGCATAAATGCTTGTAGAATCATTATTTATGTATTTAACCTCAGTAAATGCTAATAAGCTAAATTTAGAAGAGATGGATGTTGCTAGGTGCAGTGTGATCTCTGGCCTGTGAGCCAAGCTACTTGGGAGTCTAAGGCAGGAGGATGAAGGTTTTTAGCCATTCTGGGCACCACACTAAGGCCCACATGTTCAAAAACAACACTATTTATAAAATGAAGATTTATGTAGTGAATGGAGAACTTTCAAATGAACGTGGAGTAAATTATTCTGTATTAATTTGCTTTTGTAGAGTGTAAAGTTGAAAATATGGAGCGAATAATCAGACTGTGGGGAATGAGTCTTTTTAAAATAGCTGCTTTAAGGGTTGGAGAGATGGCTCAACGATTAAGAGCACTGACTGCTCTTGCAAAGAACTTGGGTTCAATTTCCAGCACCCACATGGCAGCTATGAACCATTCTTAAGTCAAGTTCCAGAGGAATCTGAAGCCCTCCCTCCTCTAACCTCTGTGGCATTGCACAACGTGGATACACTCACATACATGCAGGCAATACACTCATATACATAGATCAAAAATAATTTAAAAATTGTTGCTTTGATATAGAATCTTTTTAAAATATGGAAAGATGATTTTGTGAACTGTTTATTTTCTGATCAAAGCCCCTAATGTTTTGTGAATTAAAATGTGAATAAGCTTTTCTGAGGAAACAAGTAATATTTTGTCAAATGAACTCCCATCATATTGATGCCTAGTGGTTGATCGTTCTACTGAGATCAGGTATTAATAATGAAGCATTTGCCAGATATCAGCCCTATTCTGGATCTGGAACTTTGAAATGGGTATGTGTCACCCGAATTCCCTATGGGTCTCCTATGCTATCAAGCAAACCATATAATGTATCTTTACATGCATTTATTAATTTGCAAAGGAATGAGTACCCAGTGCCTAGCCCTATGTGGTGGCTCAGAGTCTGCCATATCATACTGTGCCATGCCCATAGTCACCTCTAGCATTCACTCACGCCTCCAGGGCCAGCAGTCTTGCCCCAGGTCCATAAGAGTCAGGTCATTCTGTCCATTAGTGGCTTCACTGCTGTGGGTCCCCCCCCACCCCACGTGTACTGCCTGCAGCTGGTGGCTTCCATCCCAAGATGGCTACCAGCAGCCCTCCCTCATCCACACACTGCAGCAGGCCCTGCCCCTTGGAGGAACTAGCCAATTGGGAGACACTCCACCCCTTTCCTCTGCTCTTACTACCTTCCCATACATATTCCGCTAAGGTCCCCAAGCCTTGGAGGGGTGACAGATGTAGGGCAATCTCTCTTGTATCATGGAAAGATAATGGCTTCTTGGGCTTCCCCATTAATCATCTTTAGGCCCTGGCCACTGATCTATCTCAGTGGTGTTTCTTCTACTATAAAGACAAATGGAGGGAAGTAGACATATTTAAACAAACATGAATGTAAATACAGATGCCTAGAAGATCTCCCAGTAGGTGTACTATAATCACTAAACAATATACTCATGATGGCTTCTCCACTAGGGCCTGTAGCCTCTCTTGCCGCAAGGCATTGGCCTGATCTACAGCACCAGATGTGTGCTCCACCCCTAGAAATGGGCCTTATCCAATAAGAAATTTTTCAGTTGTATGTGTGTTGGTCAAACCATTATTGCACTTGCAGGTATTGCTTGGCATGTCCATAGTGTACAGCACACGGGGTCCATCATTGAGTAGAATTATAGGGGATCCTTTCTTCCCCAAACATCTGCATCAATAAGAATGGCATCCATCCTGTGGCACGGAGTTTTTTTGGCTTAGTCTCAGTTCCATCTCTTCTATTTTTCCTGTGCTTACAACATGCAGTGTCTTCAGCAACATGGCCTTATTGACCTTTCTAGTGTACAACCTACATTAACGGCAATAGCCTTGGTGAATTGGAGGACCTCTAGGATCTCTCTCTGACCAACAGCTCATAGGGAGGCAACGCACCATTCGTACTGTAAATTTTCTTAACAGTTGTATAGTTTGGGAGTCTCTGTCCTCCTTTTATCCAATACATGAAACGCCCAAGGATCTTACAGCTATAGCTGGCCTTTGCTTCTTCAGGTATCTTTCAAATGGGTTTCACATATGTAAAATATTCTAAGGAAGATTAACATTATATATTAAATCAATTATAGACAAGGTCTCACACAGCATGGAAAGGTTCTGTCTGTTCATATTAACTGTTTTCTCCATAGATCCTTGTTAGGCACAATAATTTGGTTATGAGGCATTAATTTACTTAGCTCTTTACTGTCTTTAGTTATCCCTTTGGATTCCTTTATTCCTGATACACTTACAAGTGTTGGCTCCAGTTGCCTGACCCTGCACTGGGATAAGGAGGCAGGGGGCTTCTCCTGTCCCCACTGCACTTGTTGTTTCCCTGAGTCAGACAGGCTCTGGGTCTGCCTCCTGACTATAGCCATCTTCCCTTTGACCACACCAGGTTTCTGAGGGAAAACTTGGTGGGAAAACCTGCTTCCACCCCTAGTATAGCCTTTATCAGAAGAGAAATGCATCTTATTTAATCCTTGGGGATTGTTAATCACCCCTTGTACAGTTGTTAGCCTTTGAATGTCCTTTGTAAACTGTTCTTCTGGTTTTAAAACCTTCCAGAAACTCTTTAGTACCGAATTTGGTTTTCTATCATTTTTTTCTCTTGGAATTTGGGCTTGACATAAGTCTTGCCACATTTCTCCTTGAGTAACCCAAGTGGACCATTTCTTCGGTCTGGTCTTTTTTTTATATCTCTTATAGGATGTTTTGTTATTTTACAGACACGTTTTACGTGCTGGTCAGAATCATTTAGATTTGCCAAAGCCTCTATCACTTTACAAAGATTCTGTCCTATCAAAGGGCTTAGTAAAACCATTAAAGTCCTATACCATTCTCAAGGTCCCAGTTGAATTAAGCTTTCTTTCATATCTCTAGTGAACACAGTCTTATCTGGCCCAGTGAACTGGACAATATATGTTGCTTTTCTCATACCTAGTTCTCTCAGGAATGCCTGCCCCTCCTTTGTAGTCCTCCAGGCCCTGCTAATCATGTTAGTCTCCCTTGGTGACAACCATGTATCTTTAATACCTTCAACCAGCCACCCAATTAAGGACTGCTCCCCCATGCATTGGCCTAGGTTGAGCAGCATATATCACAAAGCTGGATACATGGTTATATACTTCAGCTGTGAAGCTTCTGAAGGACTTAGACTGATGTCATTTTCTCCCAAGTCCCATACTCCACAAGCCATGTGGCCAGGGCCTCTCTGCTTGCTTGCTTGTAAGTTTTTCCGAGTTTTAACAGTTCTAGCATAGAATATTTCCTAGCTACAACACAGTTAGCTTTTTTTTTTTTCCTTTTTACTATTATCTGTCTTTTCCTCTGAGTCCTTGGACCTTACACAAGTCAAAGTGTCCTGCCTTTTTTCTCTCTCCAGCTCTGCAATTTGGTCTGCCAATTCAGCCTTTTCAGCTTTCCCTGCCTAGGACCCATCATTTATGATTCAAAGTGTCCATGCTCTCTCAGGGTGCTCCAGAGCAGGAAAAAGATTTTCTAGCCTTTGGGTAACTTTGAACAAATCTTCACATACCTGCAACTAAGCCCCACATTTACAACATAGATGTGGCCCATGCTTCTGCATGGCTGGCCTCTTTTGAGCAACCCATTGTAAAAACCACATCAGTGCTGCCATCAGCACTGTTCTAAAACTCATTCTCAGTTTTGTCATAACCTGCCTGGCTACACCAATTTTGCCACCTTTCCCTCTTGGTCTCCCACGCTATCAAGCAAACCATATAACATATCTTTATGTGCATGTATTAACTTACAAAGGAATGAGTACCCAGTGCTTAGCCCTGTGCTGTGGCTCAGAGCCCATCATATCAGACCAGGCCATGCCTATATTCACCACTAGCATTTGCTCATGCCTCCAGGGCCAGTGATCTCGCCCCAGGTCCATAAGAGTCAGTCCATTCTGTCCTTGAGCTGCTGTGCAGAGCTGGGAGTTTCCCACGCCACACAAGCTAGCCAGGGCTTGTGGCTTCCATCCCAAGATGGCTCCCAGCAGCCCTCTGTCATTTGCATTCAGCAGCAGACCCTGCCCCTTGGACGAACTAGCCAATTGGGAGACGTATGTAATAACCGTATTTACTCTTAAAGGATTCTCCTCTTTAAAGCAATAAAAATTGAATATTCTAACTTACACATACAAATTTTTGCATTTTTATTCAACCACCGATTTCTCTGATTTCAGACATGAAAATCTGTATGATTTCACTGGATGATCATTACAACTACTTCTGATAATACTGTGACATAATAAAATAAAATGGCCATATTTTTGCCACTTCTACTTACTTAAGATTTTTGTTTCATATTTTCTATTATGGTATTCAGTAAAGATAGCATAAAGTACAAAGAAATTGATCTATTACCGAACTGCCAGAGATTAATACCAACTATTTCCCTCAATATCATATGAAATTAATACTAAAAACATTAGAAACTTTATATTCTTTTACCAGTGTTATGAAAGATTATTTTTGGGCATGATCATGTTGAAGCTTTGAAGAGTTATTTAGTAAGTGTTTCTGATCCACACCGGGAAGTTGAATTATGTGAACAACGCTATTTATTTTTAACCGAAATAGCATTCATGTATGAAAATGTCATAATGAAATCTCTTAATTCATGAATACTTAATGATTCTAAAAAATTATAACATTAAAATAATTAATCAGTGTTTTATATTCTAAGTATACCTATACAAAATTGTTTGGTTTTCTAATTATGGAAAAAGAGTTATATCTGCATTTATTCCCTCAGATTGCCTGTGATTAACCTTTAGACTTGATCTTTTACTATTCTTCTCTCTCTTTTCCTCCCAGGAGACTGGTTTTACACTTTGTCTTATGTTGGGGACTTCAGATTGACTGTTCTTAATGTGACAGCACTTTCCAGGTAAATTTTGTCTAACAGCCTCCATCCTCCACTGTTCTGATTTACTGTTACCTACTCACTGAGTTTTAACCTAAATAGCATCTACAAAAAGCAAGCACACCATCCCCCTAATGTCAAACAGTAATTCCTATCTGTGTTCTGCTATCATATAATATTTTTCATTTTCTAACACACAGAATTTTAAAATTACATATAATTATAATTAAGCTATTTCTCAGTTTCTAAAGAGTTATTTCTAGAAAGTGAAGGTTTTTTTTTTTTACTGTTTCTTCTCTAATGTTTTCCAGGTTCACAGCATATTGTCTACCGTGTAGAAATAACTCAACTTCACTTAAAAGAAAAAAAAAATATTTGTCCTGCTTTAAAGCCTAATAATTACAAAAATGACTGGCACAACAAGCTATAGTGGTATAGTAGTGACAATTTTATCTTGGGGGTAATAACAATCTAATCCAATTTACAGACCTCTCATTGGGAAGGAACTCATGGGTAACACTGTAAACATAGCCAAATACACCTGACAGGAGAGGTCATAGATCCTAGAGAAAACCCGATCTCTATGATAATTCTAGACAAATATAAGCTCTTTCCATATGCTAAATATGTATTCTTATATTTACAGACAATGTAATCTCTTACTGTATGCTAAATATGTATCCTTATATTTATAGCATTCACCTTCTTTTGCAAAAGATGGAGTCTACTGCAAAGTTTCGCAATTGGTCACACACAGAGAATATGTATTTGAGAGATTCCCAGACCTATGTGACCTATCAACAGTGAATCTTCTACACTTAAGTTTCATGGAACATAGCAGAACAGGTGGTAGAGAGAATACTAATAATGTATCCCTCAACTCCCAACAGCAAAGTTTCCTCAGTGGTGTGATGCACACAGAAGTCCACAGATAAGAGACTGCAGAATGTGTGTCCCTGGACAGGATTACTGTATCAAACCTCATCCACCCATGGTCTGGGACCAGTGCAAAGAAGGGAAAGGAAGATTGTAAGAGCCAGAGGTGGTGCATGAACACAAGGAGACAGAGTCTTCCAGGCCTCCAGGGAGTTGCTCATATCAAACTGCAGCAATGGTAATAGTATGCACAAAACCCATGCATGAAACTGGGGAAATGGGCTGCAGGCTTTGTCCACGGAACTATTGGCAACTCATCACTGCAGGATAAAGGAAAGTTGATCTTCTTTAACGGAGTGACTCTAGGTAGACTGACTAGACTCCAGTAGATGAACTTGCACTGAGGGTCAGCTGGGTAAGAAAGTTTGACTAGCTACACCTTGACATATATGACAGAATGCATTAATCTGGTGGGAGGGTATGGGGGAGTTGATTATGGGGGGGAGAACATAATTATGATTAAGATTTATTTTAAGAAAGGTGCAAAAAATCAATATAATGTGAATTAAATTTTTTTTTGCGTTTATGTTTGTCTTCAGTTCATTTTCCTGTCAATCAAGTATTGTTTATTCATTTAAAAATCTTCTTTCACTGAGACTGAAGAATGAGTTGATTATATTTTCTAAAACTAAATATCAGTGAATTTTAGATATTTTGTCCAAATAATAGAAATAATCTAACCACTTTGTTTGAAAGCAAGAACACACGACATTTACCAAATGTGCTGTTAGTCAATCTTGGTTTACATGTCTAAATCTATGCAATAATAATAATAATAATAATAATACACTCATATAGTAATATACTCTTTAAATATAAATAAAGATACTGAATTTAAATTACCCATTGGAACACTATTCAGAAGCTCAGTTTTTAAGTTATATACCACAATGAGGAGTTATTTGAATTTGTATTGTTAACTTATCCAGCTTTATGTTTTTGAATTATAGGGAACATTACTAACAAATGGAATCTTCTGTTTTTACCATGTACCCAAGGACTCATCTTACTGAAAAGATACTTGTACAACCATATTTGTTACTGCTCTTTTCACAATACCTACAAAATGGATACAACCTAAGTATTTCATAACTGATAAATGGATAATGAAAATAGAAAACAGGAAATTTTCATTTAAATGGATGGAATTATATACTATTATAATAAATGAAGTAACACAGACTCAGAAAAAATAATGACATATAGTACCTCTCATTTGTGGATCTTAGTTCCAAATCTTATTTGTAAGTTTATATTATGATGTAATTGCAGGATCTAGGAAAATGTGAAGGAACCCTGCCAGTAAAAAGAAGAAGGAATCTGAAAGATGAGGATAGTGGGAGACAGATGTTACCAATGGGGAAATGGGGAAAATTGAAGTATTTAACTGGAAAGGGATGAGAATGGGTTATAAAAGCAACCATGAGGGGGAAAAAGTGAAAAAGGAGCTTGAGAGAAGTGGGGATAAAAAGAGACAGGTATTGTTAAGGGGGGAAGAAGGAAAACATAGATTCTTTAATTGGGGGTGTCAGACACACTCACAGAAAATATAGATAAATAATGCTTAGGTGGTATGAAGAAACAGAGGAAATATTGTTTGTTCAAAACCCTACTGATAATGCAAATACAATATAGGTATGTGAGAACATGCATATATCTGAAGGCTCTACAAGAAAACAGTTCCACACAAGGGAAACCTCACTTCCAGTTGTTGTACAGAGTAGTCCATGAGACTCCCATAATAACACAGACTATTGCCACAGTCCTTGACTGCCTCCCACAACAAAAATATAAGACCCTATTGCTGAAGACAGAACTTACTTTGGATACAGGACTTGGAGCAATGGAGCTGGTACTGACCTGGAAACCTCATTATTCTAGACCAGCTTCATGGTAACAGAGGATGCTATGCAATGTACCAATGAAGAAAATCAATCAGTGTTCCAACCCAAGCTGTAAAGCTTAATAACCACAAAAATGACTGGCATAGAAAACTGTCTCTATTGGTACGATAATGGAACTTTTATCTAGAGGGCAATCAACAGCTATCTAATTGGACTTAAAGCCATCTCAGTTGAATGGAACTCATGTGTGGCACTGTAAACATAACTAAGTACACATGACTGAAATGGTCATAGAACCTAGAGAAAATCCTATGTCTGTCACATCTCTAGACAATTGTAATGTCTTACTGTATGCTAAATATATACCCTTATATCTACAGACAAGTATACCTATTACCACTCATCACAGAAGCTTCTTTTTGCAACAGGATAGAATAAGTGTCTGTGAGATGATAGCCCTAAGTGACATATCTACAATGGAGTCTTGACACCTAAGGCTAATAAAACATCAGAACGGGGGGGTAGAGAGAATATTAGTGCATCTCAACTCTCACCAGCAAACCTTCTTTATGCAAAAGAGGGCAATTAACATAGAAAACCACAATTGGCCAAAATGTAGAAAATAGGAGGCTTCAGAGTGTGTATCCCCCAATAGTTAACCTCTGCCACCTTGGGCTCGGAAAACATTGTGGAGAAATAGCAGAAAAACTATAAGAACCATGAATGGTGGGTAACCACCAGGAAACGGTCTTCCAGACTTCTAGCAATTTGCTCTTAGGAACTTAAGAGCAATGGTGATAGCATGCACAGGACACAAGCAAACTGAAACTACGTGAAAATATCAGCATAGAACTGAGAAAAGAGGCAAAAGGCCCCAACATTATCTCAGGAACAATTGGCACCTGATTGCTGCTTAGTGGGGGAGAGGTGTCTTTAAAGGAATAATCTAGATAGGCTAACCAGGCTCCTGTTGATTCACACTGAGGCAGAAACTTGACTTAGTAGACCTTAACATATATTTCAGAATGCATGAAATCCATTAGGGGGTCTAAGGGAGGGGTGAAGACAAGGAAACATTCTCTAAATATGATCAAGATGTATTCTGTGAAATGCACAAAAATTCAATATGATTTATTTTGTAAAAAACTAAAATGTATTTTTATTTGAAGAACTTATAAGGTAAATTATTCCTCACTGTATTGCTATAACAATCCCTGTGACTGAGTTATTTTATTTTAAAAAGAGATTTATTTGACTCAGAAGTATAGTCCAATGTCAAGGGCCACTCTGTTATTGAGTGTTGAAGTAGTGAAGATGATTATATAGATAGAGAAAATAATTGTGTTTGTCATTTATTGTCTCTGTTTTCCAATAATGCCAGCAATTTTAATCCCAGTGTCCTCTACCATGATAATATTATAATCCTATTCACTTCTGGTCTGTAAATTTTCCTATGAAGTCTATTTGTACTCCCTCCTGATAGAGGGACCAATGATTATTACAGGAAAATTCCCATCCAACTTCAGCTAGATGAATTAATAAATTTATTGGAGTTACTTATAGGAGGCTGATTGGCTCTTCCAAAGTTACATTACTGAAGATCTTCCACCCCTGCATGGATGACCACTTATGCAGCTGTACAGCTAGAGTCCCCTTAGCAACTTGCAGGCAGTTATAACACCAAAAATCCTCTTCTCTCTCAGAAATTGTTTACCACCAACAAAACTTGGGGGAAAGGCCTCATGAATCTTTAAAATTTTTAGCTTCATGAATCTTCTTCCTCCATCCGTAGTAGAATAGTACAGCCCTGAGGAGCAGCTATGCAACACTTTCCATAGCTTTCAAGTATAAGCACCATATTTGGATTAAGCTTTCAATCACTTAATTCCTCAAAGTGAAAATTAAACTCCAGCCCATGAAACTCTGTAAAAAAAAAAAAAAAAACATAATAACCACTGCATGCAGAATGCATACCATATTCTCTTTTTTCAGACAGTTTGTGGGAAAATGCACCCTTGAGATCCTTGAAATGTTGAAATTGCATATCCTAAGCAGTACTGGCTTATAAAATTGATGCTATTTTGCATGTATGAGCAGAATACTGTCCTGCCCAGGAGGGTGGTTTCTCCTCTTGACAGCCCTAGACCATTTCATCTAGCACTTGACAACACCACTATTGCGATAATGTCCTCACTTCCTTTCCCACAGCATTTATAGAAGTCATTCGACTTGGGTTTTTTTGTGGTCAGTTAAAGTATGGGCTCTGTTCTTTCACTTGTGTCATCATTTGGCAACCTTTCTATGAAAGTACTCAGTGTTCTCATCTGCCAGAAGTCAGTGGAACTTGAAGGAAAGGGACAAGTGCTACAGTGATTTCACTTGAATCTTTGTGGGAATTTTATTTGTTTGTTTTAAACCCCTACTGAAGATGGATTAAAAAATGTGAACTATAAACATGACAGTTAATTTTAAAGTGTGTTCCTTCATGGTTTTAAAATATATAAATACGGAAAAATGAAAACTAACATCAAAGATGAATTCAGAGATACATGTGAATGTAACAGAAGTGAAGTGGAGTGATAAGAGGATGCTAAACACAAAAGAAAACTTTGAAGCTGAGAAAAAAAACACAAAATCTCTAAAGAGAAAGGAAAGACCAGTGTAAATCACAAATGGATAAAACAGAAATGCACATTTTGAAATCTGAAAGCCTGTTTATGTTCTACCTGGACACAATCTACATCCTTGGTTACAACAACTCTTATTTTATCTTTATATTATTATATATTAATTAGCTCAGACATAATCAGAATTTGTAGAATGAACTAAAAGCCAGTGAAAATATTAGAATCTGTTTTTGATGAAAAAACTCCTGAGGTAATAACCCAGTTCCTTTCATTTATAAATATATTTACAAATTGTATAAGCATGCATACTTTTAGCTAAGTGTATTAATTACTTCTGTGTTGCTGTGATCAAACACCATGACCAAGGTAACTTATAGATGAAAAATTTTTTATCAGGCTTATGGTTCCAGAAGAATAAGGATCCATCACTGTAAGAAGGCATGCCAGGAGACAGCCATAGCCAGAATCTGAGAGCTCACATCTTCAAGCAGGCAAAGGAAGCAGAGAGTGCAAAACTGGAAAGAGGGGTCTTGAGGGCTATGAACTCTTAAAGCCTGTCCCCATTGGCCTGTTTCCTCCAGCAAGGCAAGAAACCTCCTTAAGATCCCATAACCCTCCCCAGAAAATGACACCATCTGACCAAATGTTAGAATACTTGTAGCATGTGGGATATATTTTCATTTAAACCACCACACTAAGGAACTTCACTAATGACATAAGACATGTGATAATGGTCCATACTATACATAGAGACTTGAAGTTTAGAACAGAGTACAAATATGCAATAGGAACCTGAGTAGGGATCCACTTTTCTATCTTTCTTCTAGCCCTATAACATTTTTCCACATACAAATCCAGTTACACCAGGTGATTATATGTTGATGCATAAGATTAACTGTCAAATGGTTATATTTTCATTATAAACTGAATGCCCAGAAAAATGAAAATTCCAACTTGCTCTGTAGTTTCCTTTTGTTTTAAAATACAATTTAATACATATCCTGAATATTTTGTTCATGTTAGTTTCCTTCCAGTGTTCATAAAACAGTTGTAAGACTGATAGACAAAAATCTGGTTCTCCTGCATTTGATGTGGACATCATCACTAATGTGTCAGTCTGAAGCAAGGACATTGGAGTGGAAATAGCCCCTGCCACAAGTACACAAAGACGTTCCTTGAATACTTCCTTTATCAGTCTCTGTAATAAAAATCTATTGACAGTTTCTAATTGATGGAAGGATGTAGCAATGATTAGTCCAACATCCCTGAACCCACATTCTCAGAGATACTATAATCGAATACTTTCAAAAGCTTCTACAGTTTCTTTCAATTGTGTCAAAGTCATTTTTAGTTAAAGACCTTGAAAAGCAGTATAATTTATCTGATGTACTACTTATACTGGAATTTGTCAGTATTGCACATAGCTTTTCAAAGAAAATAGTGCATATATACCATACACATACAATATTTTGCAACATACTGTTATCTTTGAAATGTGAATATTCAATGAAAGACTGACTTAATGGATTGTCTACAAGAGCACCATGATCCATTGGAAGTTCATTGAAACTTTAAGTCATCTTCAGTTCATTGGAAGCATGTCTTTGAAGGAGGTTCTGATTCCATCCTCTCCTTCCTGCTTTTGCTTCTTGTACTAGAATTTGGGTGTCTTTACTCCATCGTGTGCTCCAAGTACCAAAGGCCTCAGAATTTGGGGTCAATGAATTATGCATTGCAACAAGCAAAACTTTCTCCTTTCATAAGTTAATACCTGCAGACGTAGCATTACAGTGACACAACACTGATGAATACATATTTTTACCCTAAATAAAAAACGAAGCATTTTCTATAAATTAGAGAGTTTAGTTTGATTGTTATTTAGAGATGAGGATGTGTGAAATTATTTTGTATTAATTAATTTAATATGAGACCAGTACTCTGAGATAAAAATATATTTTATTTGCCAGGCATGGTGGTATATGTCTTTAATTCCAGTACTAGGAAGGCACACGCTTGTGGATCTCTATGAGAATGAGGCCAATCTAGTCTACATAGTGAGTTCCAGGTCAGTTGGAGCAACAGGGAGAGTAAAATACATTATTATTGGGGCTGGAGAATTGACTCAGCCATTAGAGCACTGGTTGCTCTTGCATCAGACATGGGTTTGATTCCCAGTAACCACAAGACAGCTAATAGCCATATGTAGCTCCATTTCCAGGGGATCTAGTGCCCTCTTCTGACCTCCACAGGCATTACATGACACAGGTGCACTTACATACATACAGGCAATACACTCATACACATAAAGTAAAAATAAATAACATGTTTTAAAAGTATATACCATAGACTAGTAATAATCAGATATTTAGAGATTAGAAATGCATGTGCAAACATCCAATGTCAATTGCATTGAAAAAGAATTTTTCTGTATGAAACTGTGTATTTTAATAATGAAATGGAGATCTTTTTAAAGGTTAAAACATCATTTAATTTATGTCTTATAGGGTTTATAATGAGTACAATATTGTATAACTGTAATAATTCAACTGTAAACCTAAAAATTTACAGCCAATTTTGAAAGAGATGCACCCTACCTCAGGAAACCGTTATTGAATATGTCAATTGTGTTGTAATGATATGCTTCTTCTAAGTATGTTGTTATTAAATAAATCATTTTTAAAAATTTAAAAAAAAGTATATACTATAGAGGCATTAGTTCCCCCCATACTATGACAATTACTATACATGTGGATGCTTAAAAAACACAATTCTTATATATTTATGAAGGCCAGAAGAACTTTACCAATAGCACTAACTAAAACTACATTATTATTAGAATCAGGCTCCTTCCACAGGCTTGAAGGAAGCATCACTTTATTACCTGCTCTGGCTTCTGTTGGCTGACAGCATTCCTTGGACTGTGGCTGCATCATTTCTATCTTCAAGGCCTCCATCTTCAAATCTTTTTCTGTTCTATTTTTATATCAATTTCTCTTTTTTCTGTTTTAAACCTGCAATTCTCTTAGTAAATTATAATTGCTGTAGGAACACAATCCAGAATAATCTGCCTCAAGTTCTTTTAACTATGTCTCCAAATATTTTTTATTATAGCATTCATAGGTTTTAGGGCTTAGCACCTGGTATATTTTGGAATAAATGAATCAACTTACAAACTTACACTGTCTGTGCGATGCATTGTTTGTTTCAATTTTCTTGAAAGTGTCAGTCAAGATAAATTAGATTGTAGAACTGGAGCAAACAGCTCCCACATGTTGGTAGTCTAGATTAGCAAATATTTCCCTTTCTTCTAATACTACATAGCCTCCATGATAGTCACAAAGTCTCAGCCTTCACAACTAGTGTCATGGGCTAGCACAGAAAGAAACAGCATATTGTGTAGCACCAACATTTAAAGGCTATTACTGAAAGTTCACATTTGGAAGCTCACCTTTGACTATCCATTCCTAATTAAACAAGGAATTATTTCATGCTTTGAGACCTAGAAATTCTGATGAATAAATATAGTTACTATCAGAATGACTTTGGCTGTCTCAGTAGCAAATGCCAGTACAATATGAAGAAAATAGTTTGGGGGTAAATATTAACAATAAATCAACAATCCTTTAGCAAGATACTGTTTCTTACCAGTATAAAGATTTTAAACTGGAGATTATGTTTTAATTTTTTGAGTAACAATTTAGAAAGCTCCTATTAGTTAACACATTATCTAATCATTATTAGGCTACTATAAATTATACCACTTACGATTTTAAAAACCAGGGCTACTTTTATTTGCTATTGGTTTGATTTTTAAGGTATAATTGAACTAGCTGCTCCTATTCCCATGGGTTTAAACATATTTCTTTGAGGTGATGGTGGAAGATGTGAAATTGTCTAGTACAATATAATGAACAACAAGTTCTTTGTAAAGATTAGAAAGACTTTCTCTTTAGTTGCTTTGTCAGCCAAAAGAAGATGTCGCTTTTTCTATGTAGGGTCAAACAAAGGACAGTGGCCAATGAAAATAACCATGAATTATTGAAGGATTTTGAAACTAAGGAAAACTTGAAATTAGCTTTATATATTTGCAGTGAAGCTGGGTTCCTAAGGGATAGTTTGAAAACTGCTTTGAGCTGGATTGAATTTCTCTAGAACATACCTCTATTACTGATGGTGGGACTTATAATTATTTGTTCATATTGAGAAAAAAAAAAGATTGTAGAAACTGTAAGATTTTTACATAAATGTACACAGTAACAGGATTTATACAATACTGTTTTATAAAATGGAAAGAACTGTAAAAACTTGACTTCATGTCTCAAACATCATGTTAGTGTATTTGATAGTCTCAGAATACATATCTTAACAGATACACCCTCCCAAAAACTGGAACTTCAACTTGCAGTACATGGCAACAAATCAAAAGCATGAAATTAAGAAGTTTGCTCTAAATTATTAGTCAAGATAAATATGCAGACAAACCCCAAGAAGATGGGTTTAACGAGTAAATAAAGGATTTGGGGGAACTCAGAAGAGGGAGCCAAGAGTAAATTGATGCAAATGGTAAGGCCTGATACACATCATGAAATTTAGAAGTTAGCAAATAATAATGCTTTGCTTTCAAACAAATGCAATATTTTGAGGGTGAAAAGAGAGTAAACTTAATAAAATGTCTAGAATGAGGATACCAAACTGAGACTTTCCAATCATACAAAGTTCTATCTCAATTCTTTTTTTAAGTTTAAATATTGCAGATTTAATATATTCCATAAAATTCATAAGTCTAGAACTTGTAATGCTAACTACTCTTGCCTTTACTTCTCCTTCACAGCTCCTAGGCACCAGTCAAGGACTTTCTTTTCTCCCTACAGTTATGTGTTATGCTATTTGGGAGTCTTACAGATAGATCCACTGAAGTGGTACCCCAATTGCCTCACCCTGCGTCTCTGAAGAAGCCAGAGCCATCTTCATCCAATTCCCTATCAACAATTTAGGTAACCTCTTCAGGGGATGGTGTGATAAAAATAGGAGTTAGGGATTGGCTAGGCAGGTAGGGTAAAATGACCCCAAAGAAAAGTAGCCAGTTTCTTGGCTAAAAATCAAAACATCTTTGGGCCTTTTAGCAACATACTCTGTTCCAAAGGCAAAAAATGTCAAAAGTATTTGGGAGCTCTTATCTAATCCCTAAAAGATTTTAGGGTTACCTCTTCAGAGGGGGGAATGTTAGAGTAGAAATAAGCCCCATAAAAAACCCAAAAAACAAAGAGTACACTAAGTTGTTAAGGAAAAAGTGATGGGGAGATATGGGAGGATTAGGAGGGGAGGGAGTGGGCATGAATTTGATCAAAATACCTTATATGCATGTATGAAATTCTCAATAAATTTCTTTTTTTGGTCTTTTTGAGACAGGGTCTGCCTGTACCCCAGCTGTCCTGGAACTCACTATGTAGACCAGGCTGGCCTTGAACTCACAGAGATCCGCCTGCCTATGCCTCCTAAGTGCTGGGATTAAAGGCGTGCACCACCATGCCTGGCAGTAAGTAAGATATCTACTGATAAATAAGTAACACATTTTTAAAAATGGTGAAACAAAATTTGTGCTTCTCTATGTCTTTGATTACTTAAGGAAGTGCATGAATAGAATATATAGAGTCAATATTAAAATATATTTATTTCATCCTCTTTATTGTCCAATTTTCTTTTCAATAAGCTTAAACTACTTAGAATTAAAATAAATAGGTGTTTATACAGCCAGGCATGGTAGTGCATTTATTCCCAGCAGTCAAGAAGCAGAGGCAGGCAGATCTCTGTCAGATGAAGGCCAGCGTGGTCTATGTAGTGAGTTCCAGGGCAGTTGGGGCTCCAGGGACACTCTGTCTCAAAAAGTTAAAAAAATGTTTATAAATGTGTTTATTGTATATACCCACTCAAAAATTCTAAATACATATTTCTAGAATTGATAGAACTCTTTTAAACATTAATTTTGTTATATTAGCCAATTAAATTCTTGAAATTATTTTCTGACACAATTAGGACAAATATTGAGTTCATTATACAGGT